>NW_017305463.1:304271-321915 GCF_001594115.1 Trachymyrmex septentrionalis
CTAAATTTCTTGGAACGAAATCTCATTCCAAAAAAATGATAATATTGTCGCTATTGAAAAAGAGTGAAAATATTTGTACTCTTGAATAAGAATGGCAGATTTTACTCTTTCCTTTTTTAAATAAAATGTTAACCTTTTAGAGTAAGATTAACTCCAAAAAAGGAATACGACTTTCTTCCTTTGGAGTAAATCTCATTCCGAAAGAATAAAATCTCACAAAAAGACTGCCATTCTTATTAAAAAGTGTAAATATTTTCATTCTTTTAAAATGAGATGTTACTCTTGTAAGAAATTTAAAGAGTAGATTCTCTCTGACCGCTTTTCCCCTTTGCGAGCTACAATTGCGTAAGCGTTTGTAAATGGTTATAATTGCAAGAATTAACCAATCATTGTAAAATATTCACCTCAAATTCGACTATAATTCTTAAAATTACAATCACTTATAACTACAAATAGTAATAATGTAATCTTCTTACAGACTCTCTCAAATTCAACAATAAAAAATCCAAAAAAATTAGGTCAAATAAGAGTCAGCGTTATTCCAAAAAATAGTACGTTTCAGTTCACTTTGGAACTATCCTCAGCAATACAATTTCAAAATATCAATCCCTTCATGCCCAAGAAAAATCCGATGGTGATTTATCAAAGGCAATGCCTTTGATAAACTAATTTTTATTTTTACTCACTTATAATTATAAATTTTTGAAAAATACTAAAAATACTAATTGCGCGCGCGCGCGTGTGGTGTGTGTGTGTTTTGTGTGTGTGTGTGTGTGTGTGTGTGTGTGTGTGTGTGTGTGTGTGTGTGTGTGTGTGTGTGTGTGTGTGTGTGTGTGTGTGTGTGATTGGGTGGGTGAATAGGTGAGTGGATGTTAGCTTATACCAGTTGACTTCTATATCAGTTGGCTTTTATAAATTTAATGTACAGCTCACTTTTTAAACAAAACAGAGTACAAAGAGATATGCCAACAATAAAATATGCCCCTCCACTTTTCAAATGAAAATCTAAATTCTTTTACTCTATTCTTTCTTTATTATTTCAACGATAAAGAAAAAACGAAAGAGAGCAAGAGAGAGACTTTTCAAGTATATCGTAACATGCAGTTTTCATCTATGCTGTCCCAATTGTGTGCGTGTGCACATTAGTGCGGTTGCGTATATTGTACATCAGAGGTGCCTAAGTGGATTTAACTAAGAGAGTCCGCACCTTGCCTGTGCACCCCCACTACTAACTTATCACGCTTGTCGATTCGCATCGTAGACTAGGGGAAACGGGGAGACCATGTAGGAGAAAATGGCCCGCGGGCCACGACTCGGACACTTCTGTATATATGTGAATGAACGTTCCCAACATACGACATATACATATGCACACAACCTGTACGCGGCAGCCAGTGATTATATTTTGATATAATTCGAGGTACGAGGGCGGCTGCCGCGAGCGGCGGGGGTGGCTGGTAAGCCAAGTAGAAGGGAGACTGGAAGAGGGGAGGGCTGGGGAATCGCGCGGGGTGACGGCATGGGGTTGTCGAGGCTGCTTGAAGCGTGCAGGCGCGTACACATAGAGTGCCGGGGAACGACAAAGCGGCCATTACAGGATGGGTGCGGTCCCGCGGGCCAATCAGAGAGAGGAGTCAGGGACCGGACAGCCAATCAGAACGCGCTTTCCACCCGTCTTTTGTTTCTAAATTTGCGCGCGCGACGGGGACACAATATAACGAGGCGCGAGACGGAAAGAGGAGCTGATAATCGTTAACGGGGATATTTTTGCATGGAGAGGTGGCGTCTTTCCTTCTCTATCGCTCATTTTGTCTCATTCCTTTTTATTTTGTCTTGTATGCAGTTTTACTCTTTATTTTCAAATTTATTTTTGTCTTTCTTTGATTGAACTAGCGAGTTATTTAGACATTGTACAGTGTTTTTATACATTATTTGAATTTAAAAAATTTTGAATTATGTATGGTTATTAAAAGATCATTTTATGCAAATAAACATAATCTACGAATTACGTTTATGTATATGAGATATACCTACAGATTATGTTTATATGTACAAAACATTATACATTATTACTTAAATTTTTCTGTTTGTAACATAATTATATCTTGCTATTTATATTAGTCCATTAAATATATATATTTATTCAATTACACTTTTAAATTTTTAAATAATGTATAAATATATAAAGCAATGCTATGTAATTTTACGTTTTTACTATATATAAATTTTTTAATACTTATAAATATAAAAAAAAACATTTGATTGATATACGATTAGCTTGAAAAATTAAAAAAAAAGTATTTGGGCATTAATAAATTAGAAAAAAAGCAGTTAGATTTTCTTAAAGATTATGATTTAATAAGGCTCATTAACATCGACAAAATCGTAAAAATAAAAATGTAATTAGCTTTCTAAAAAAGAAACATAGATATACTGTTTATGAAATTAGGCAATTACAAGATAACAAATAAATGTTACAAGGTACAAATGAATTCCATTATTTTACGCCTTTTTTTTCTTTTATAAAAAATAGTATTAAAATTATAAAAAATTGATTACAGTTACTTAATATTTAATATAAATAAGAAAGAATAAAATTAATTAAATTAATATTTTTTATTTTTTAAATCTTTGATTAATAAGTATTACAATTCTAAGAAACTAAAATGGAAGATTTCCGTTTTAATGAAAATTGTCCTCTTGGTAATTTGACAATATATCGATTTCTGAATGCGTCGAAGTGTTATTTATTTAATAAAACTAATAGGGTTTTAGATACATTGACCTGATCTAGAAATTAATTAGTTAGTCCTTATTGAACTTCACAAATTTGTTAGTCATCATCCTTATTATGAATATACGAGATTTATAAGGAGGTTCTAATAAATTGTTCTAATAAATATTTTTGTATAGTCATTTTAATGGATATGACGGAAAATATAGTTTATATAGTAATAAAAGATAAGATTGATGAGATTCTTACAATAAAATTTATAAAATAAGATGAGAGTAAAATAAGCGGCATTTATGTGCAATGCATTTGCGCGCATTATAATTTTAAACAATATCTGCACTAGTATTAAATGATGTTAACACTGAGTTATACATCGCTAAAAATTTGTGCAAAGTAACATTTAAATGAATAACGTAATCAAAATGTGATTTAAAAATTATTTAATTTAATAGTAACAGAAACTATCGTTAAATGCTACAAAATTTGTTTTATATATATGTTGATCATCGTTCTTATTACTATTAGTACAATAGAATTTTGATACTTTTGTTATTATTTTGCCAGTGTTACGGTTGTACCCGAACTAAAATATCGAAGAAAAGCAGTCGAAACCTCCTGCGGTGAAGTTAATCGAAATGTCTTCAACAGATTGGTCTTTTATATTTGAACCTTATGTATAAAATATTACTATATATGATAAAACATACATTTGTTTGTGTATTGGATATTGTAATAAAGAGAGCAATTGATGGTTTTTCTTAATCGTAATTTTTTTGGTGCTTTACCGTATTACATTACTACTGTGAAAGATTAAATGCTTAGAACTTCTAACACACAATCAGTTTCCCTGTATATAATATAAGGGAGGCAACTCGTTATAGCGAGCTCATGTTCGCAACTTGGCTGCGTCTGATTGGCGGGTAGAATCACGCACAAACGGACATAATTTCGGCGATCTGAGGGTTATGATTTCTTATGGGGTGCGCGTGAAAATTGCACACTGTGCTATTCCTACCAGTTTTGACGCGATCGATAGGAAGGGTTCCATGTTGCGGAGTGATTCAAATTAAATTATAATAGAAATGAATTATTATATGATTATAAAGCTGCATGAACCAAGCACTGTAAGAAAATAACTTAGTTAATATTTTACTCTATGCTTCATAATTTAATGTTTACTATTTTGCTTTTGTTCCTTTAGTTGTCCAACATAGTTGACTGTTGTTGACTGAAATTTACGAATAATAAGAAGGAAAGGATTTTTTTTAACATGAATAAGGAATAATTTTTTATTTAAATAAAAAATTTGCTTATTAAATATTATATAGGCGGATAATTTGTTGAATTATACGATTGATTATGTTGATTCAAGTGTTCTAAAATTTTTTGTATTTCCACAAGGGCTGCAATTTTTTTCCTTGGAATAATTTATTGCGCGTAACGAGAATGTGAACTCGTGAAGAGAAAGATGGTGTATAGGATCGTGCCAGTGTTCCGTCGTAAGCGGCCCATTAGCGAGGAATTTTGACGTGATTCACACAATCGTCACGCGGCCGTTTGGACGAAGAAAGCAGAAGGATGGAAAGCCGCCTTCGAGTCGAAGAGAAAAAAAATTTATTTCAAGTAGCAGCTCGCAGCTCGCGATGCGCAAGTCATCCACAGAGCTCTCGAGGGTTCTCACCCGAGTTCCACGTGAGTTCCCTGACAAAAGTTTCTCTGAAGGAATCCCCCTTCCTGACAACAAGGCCCCATTGTCAAGGCCCCGTTTGCACTCGGGCGCCATTGAGGATTCGTTAGAACGGCCAGCCAGGTAGGAGGCGCGAGTTGCTCCTCCGACAAGGCGTTCGACATTTCCTTCTCATTCTGCAAGATCACTCTGCCATGTTCTACGATATATATATTTCATATTGCTCTTTCATGATTAACAGTTCCGTCTAAAGCATTTTGTGGTTATTTTATATTTTTTACGTTCTCTGGAAAGGACCACGCATTGTTGAAAAATCTTTGATAATGCTTAATATAGATAATGTGCCCCTCCTATTCGTTTCCATTTAATTATATAGCACCTATATTATGTTTATTTAAAAAATATAGTTATTTCAATAAAAATTAAGTTTAATAATCGATTGAATTTTGGGGGAGATTGATTTGACAACTAGAGATAATGTTGTATCAAATATATTATCTTATTTATTAACATGTTTTATGCCGCGCTATTTTTAGTATTTTTACGCGCTCCATTCATGTACCCATCAATTGTATACTATATAATTCTACTAATTCTATATTTTATATATCCTATACATTCTATATTTAGAATATTAGATTATATCTTGAACTTTATCGATGAGACACGGTATTGAATAAATAAAATACAAGATGTGATTGGAAATTTTAATTTATATGTAACGCCGGTTTATTTTTTAATCAGATTATTATCATTGTAATATCTGTTAAATTAAAATATTTAAACACTAATATTTATATTTTTAATATTAAATTTTTATGCAATCTTGTAAAATATTATAAAATGTAATGTATTATGTGTATCTGCCAGATGCATTATAAATGTATTATAACAATATATTTTAATATTAAACAGTCACAAGAAGAAAAAATAAAAAGTGCAGTAAAGAAATTATTTAAATGGAAATTTAGATTCCTAACTTATCATAAATATGGCGAATAATAAATAAGTTAATGATACTTTGCCAGGCTTCTTTCGTAATGTAGTTCACGTTAAAATTTAACACCACAAGCGTCTCACAAGTATACATCATGACTTTTGTGATTAAAAAACAACTTGATGCCATTTACAAAATGGCGGCTACGGCTAACACTTGCGAAAGCAATGCTAGCAACATTGCTCGTAAAACGGCTGAAACGGCTTGTTCGAATTCGGTTTTCGTCGAAGAGTTTTTTTAGTACACACAGCTGTTGCTGAATGCTTTTGTCGCTGTTGCAGCTATTGTATTATTTGTAGGATCGAATTGAAAATAAGGTGGAATTCTGTTATGTTGCTATAATTCTTTTATAATAGCTATATATAAAGAACTAATATACTGTATATAATACTGTATATATTTATGGCTATAGTAATTATCTGTGGGTAATTCTAAATAAATTTTGGCAGGAAGCGCCGTAAATGATAATAAAATTTCAAGTTTTATATCCTATTTCTGTAGAAAATATCTATAATTGGAAAAAATTTAATAAATGTTCGTATTATAGTAAGTACCTGAAAAAATAATATCTAATTTATAATTTAATTAAGGTACCTAAGCCCATATAATAAGACTCACCTAATTTATTTTATTTTTTTTTAATTTTATTTATGGCAAGATTGAAATAAACTAAGTAAAAATCAAATCTTTATTTTATTTACTCCTAAAAATAAAAATATACTGTTTATATAGAATATGTGTAAATGAACAAAAAAAAATTTTAAACTCTGACATTGGGCCTTATTACATGCATATAATAAGGCCCAAATCAGAAGTAAATTAAAAATAACAAAGAAAGTAAACATTTTCTTTCTAAATCAGATTTAAAAATTATTAATTATAGGAAGGAAATTCCTTAGGATTTACTCTACTTTTAAATATTACAATTATCTTTAATTTTGTTTATAATTAATTCTTTAATCTTTAGAAATATTCATCAATTTGAATGTAATTTTAGCTTAAAAGATAGCAGCAAAAATTAAAAATGATTATTTTTTACCATAAATTCTACATAACAAACAAATAATAATAGCTATTATAATAATAATCACATAAATGGATCTTATTTAATAAGTACATTGTTAAAAAAAATACTTATACTTATTTAAAAAAATTGATTTATTAATTATTTTTAATAATTAGAAAGTTGAATAATATTATAATATATAAATAATAAATTATGAAACATTGTATATTGTAAATTTTACAGCGGATTGTTATAAAAATGGCTCAAACTAGCCTCATATACACAAATTTTTGTTGTGTTAAACAAACGTGTTGTTACCGATTCCAATTCTTTAATTCTTTTTTATCTATTTCGTATGACACATCTTTTAAGTATATATATATATATTGCAGACATAAAATTTTAAAGTAATATTTAAAAGTGGGCCTTATTTAGTGTCTGGGCCTTATTTGGCACAGGTACCTTATATATATATTACAATGTTTAGCAACAATTAAATTACATTAATTTACAGAATTCAAATATATTAGGTTGAGTAAAAAGTCATCGCGTATTTTTTAGCTCAAAGTTGTATACTCGTATACAATATCTTCGTCAATAATGAATGAAATTCAAATTTAAAAAAAGAATTTTAAAGCTTGAAATCTCTACTTTTAAAAGCTTATCACATTTTTTAAGTTTATATGAGTTTGATAATTTTTACATACCAAAAACTACGAGCTGAAAAAGACGAAAAATTTTCTTCTCACTTTGTGGATTTGTAACGCGTCCAAAACGAATTTGGGAAAATTTTCGATTACCTATCGTGAAAGCTTGATACTTTCCCTACAAAATTCTTTTTTTTTAAATATTCCTACGACTTTTGATTACTGAGTTATCGCGGATTAAATAAAAGAATTATTTTGACTTTAATTGCTCATAACTCCATTAAAAATTGTCGTATCGTATAATTTAAAAAAGAGATTTTTAAAGCTGAAACTTTACTCTATCAAGATATATTTATATTGATGGTAAGAAAGTAATTGCGGTTTTTACTGATAGAGATGTCTTTTAAAAAAACGCGATGACTTTTTACTTAACCTCATATATAATTATGAGACAATTTTACATAATTTATTAATATAAGTTAGACATACAAAAGAGGATTAAATTAGCTGTTTCTTGTTTGCTAAAGTGAAAGAGTATCGAGACGTACAAATTATACAATATATCATGTTAAAGGGATACTTAAGCAGAATCGAGTGGTATAATGTTTATCTTGGGAAAATATTAATAATATAAGAGAAATTATGATAAAGTTCAATAAATATGTTATAATATTTATTAATAAAAAATTGTTAAGTAATGATATTAAGACATCTCAAGAATTAAATAACAGCAGTTGTTATTTAAACACGTATAACTTGGAGAAGATTTTCGAGCGATGGACGAGCGACGAAGAGTTTGTGATACAAAAATATTTATTTAGTTTCCAATTTTAATTTTGAATAACAAATATATCAAGTTATATATGTTTAAGTATTAACAATACAGTTTTTGTTGCTTAATTCCCGAAATATCTTGGTGTCTTACGTAATAACTTTAATTTTATTTTTTGACAACGTTTTTATTTTTGATAATAATTTTTCTATGTTGCTGATATTTCTCCCATTACTACTTACTCGTGTTATAAGTAAATACCTACTACATATAATTTTTACATCTCGGAACTTATTTATTTTAGTCGAAAAACAGTTCTAACTTAACATTCTTTTTTATATTTTTATTATTCAGTCTTATGAATAAGAGTTATCCTGTCCTAAAAATATAAATATTTTAGTTTGTACTAAATATTCTGAATATTGTCCAACTTACATATTATATATTGTATATGATATGATGATTGTAAAGAAAATATTTCAGTTTTTTACAATAGTTTTCTACAAGATTATAGATTGCATAGAAGTACGTGTATTTATTTTGGCTACTTTAACAACTAATAACTTAGTATACTATATTTTCTGATGTATCAAATGCTTCCGCTATATTGCATCATACGTTGTAGAATAAGTATTTTCAGTATCATAAATATTTAGAATCGACAGTTGAGTGGGATAAAGAAAATACGTTGGAAGATACAATTTTCTGGAACAACGTAACGAGAAAGCGAGTCACGTCTATGTTGCTACAAGAAACTTTTCTCCTTTTCGTATCCTCAACTTCTTTTCTTTCTTTTTCTCCTTATCTTCCTCTATATCAACTTGTTCGATTTTCTACAATGTCTTACAATTCTCCGCCTATTCTTGGACCGAGTCACAGGATTACTCGTAGAGAAGACGTGCTAAGAAAGGGTAATGGCGCGGAAACGGCTCAAATGACCCGCGAATTTTCAGCAGGCAGACGAGACTTCCTACTCGTGTTTATGTTTAGTAGGCACCCACCATCGTAAGTCGTTGAGAATTATGCCGATATTACCATTCACACAGAATTTATGGTAATTCGCAAATCAATTTTAGTTTCTTCTCTCTATCATTGATGTCGCGCCGTCGTTCTCGGAAACGACCTCCTGCACTATATTCCGACAATTATTATTGATTTCTTGACATTTTTTGACATAGAATTTACTTCAAGTGATATCTTTAATAATGTAGTGAAAATTACTTACTGCTGCGATGTCGTTATATACAATAGATAAAGGAGCCAACGGCAATGTCTTGCGCCATATCTTAGCGCCGAGATACTACCGTGTCTCCAGATATAACGTGAAATTACTGCAAATTTACACGAAATACTTCTTCTTAGAATTAAATTTAATGATTTCATGTGCATTTTCTAATAACAAACGTAAAATTTATATTAAATAGTGAATATTGGTATTATTATAATTTAGTATAAAATTATATAAAATTATTTTTCCGTTATTGTTACTAAGATTTAAAAAAAAATATATATATATATATTTTTTTTAGTATCACTAAAGTTATGCTACAAAATCATGTAGATGTAGAAAAAGAATACGATAGAGTCAATGTTGGAAGAATTTGAAAAGAGATTAAATTATTTTTTAATTTTTAAAGCGTAGCATTGAGAAAAAGGAAGAAGACGATTTTATTGTACAGATAGTTAAAATATGTAATATAAAACATTTTTTTCTATGTTACAAACTAAATAAACTGTATTACAAAATATAATAAAATATTTTAAGAAAAATTTGATATTTTATATTTATAAAAATTGTTTACAAATTTTTACTAAGCACATAAAAATTCTTATAACATTATTTAATATTTTTTGTAATTTATAAAAGAGAAATTAGAATTATATTCTATTTTTGTGGTAATATTGTACAAATAAAGACACATGTCTCTACAATATTTTATACACGCAACATATGTATACAATATTTCATTTAATATACATTTTATATAATTAAAAGCAACATATTCCTATAGAAACAATATAATATATAATATATAATAAATATGGCTTTCTGTGTTTTCAATTTTGTATAAAATTATTTATTTAAAAGTATGTAAGTATTTTTTTTATTTACTATTTTAGTATAAATAATTATTCTTACACAAACATTTCTGTAACATTTGTTTAGAGTTGTTACAAATTCTAGTATTATTAGATATATTTAGAAATTTTATTAAAAAGGTCTTATTCTATTTTATGTAAAAAAATCTTATTATATACAATATATTAGACTGACAAGAAAAAAAAAATTTTTTTTTAATCAGCTTTCAGTTGCATTTCATGCTAAAAGAACATCCCTAAATTTTTATCAAAAAATATTAAGATTTAGAAATGGCTAAGGAACTATTTTTAAATCAAAGTTTCAATTTTTTTTATTATATGTTTGATTTGATCAAAAATAGCTTAATCCAGATTTTAAATGTGATAATTTTATTGTATGTTTTTTTGGTCGCTGAACACGATGCAATAATGTATCTAATTCTACAATATACGCTTTAAGAAATACAGCCCAATTAATGTGAAAAAATAACCAAATTTCAAGATCAATTTTAGCAAGATTCCAAGCGTTCAAATGGGTTACTCCTCTCAAATTGTCTGTTTACGTAGAACAAGATTCAGTCGGAATTTTCTCAAGAAATCTTCTACAGGTCCTTTAAAAGTTGCATTTAACATAATAAACAAAATATACATAATATGCAGTTTATTTCAATTAATTAAATAATATTCTTTTTATGTTATATACTCATTTTATTTTCTAATAAAACGTTTTTTATTGTCAAATTAAGACATTTAATTTAAGGATGTCCAAACTATAAAGCGATATACTTCAGAATTTGTAAACAAATTTTTTCCTTACTGAGGTAATATTTTTTGCAATAAGTTTTTTATCAAATTAATTTAGGGGGGAAGGATTATTTCATATATGAGAATGTTTCCGCGAATGTTTCGGCGTTTTATCATATTTATATTATTAACGTCAGTCAATCTCAGATCAATTGTGATTAATCCGTTTCGGCGCACTGTCACATCTGAGATAATTAAATTTAAATCAAGAATGTATATTATTCATAACATCTAATTTTGACCGATTATTGGCGTTCTCTATCATATTTATGTATATGATTTACACGGTCGTACTTATTCTTAAAATATAGGTATATTATTTTATATTTGTTCTATACACAAATTTTTATTTACATTATTTAATTATCGCCAATTCGTATAATTAGAGTTTTTTTATTAAAAACTTTATCGTGAAAAAAATTATTATTGCTAAATTGTTTTAAATTATTTATTATTGTAAATGATTTTCCGATTAAATAACAAGTAGATTACTTGTTATTTTATTATAAACAGACGATCATTAATTACCTTTTTATTTACCGAAAAGTTATTCCTCCACTACGGATGTGAGTTATGTGACAGGTGGATATCTCTCCGGGCTAAGAATTTTATAAGGACTCGAAACTGATTGTAAGGATTTAGAGAAGACGTCAACATCTTTAAGAGTGGGATTAACGCTGAGTAAATAATATTGAGACTCGAAATTAGCTATTTCCGACTGAGTAAAATAAATATTTTCTTATCGACCGTTCTTAAGGGATTATGAAAATCTTTGGAGTTGGATGTATGTACACACACACACTCATATATATATATTTATTCGGCTTGATGATCATATGGCATGACTGTTTTAAAGTTATAAGAAGTAATTATGACGAGTTTTGTTCGTTCACTTTCTCATTATGCCTTTGGAATAAGAAAATTTTAATTATATCTATTTGCTTATAATTATGAATTGCATATTTTATATACATACACAGAATTACTTTTTATTTTAGAAAAAAACTAAAAAAATACAATGATAAATATAAAATATAAATATTTTCTTGTTCCTAAATTCATTGATCAAGAATATCAAATTATAATAGTTGTATAAGTATTGTATATAGGTATGTATGCATATACGTTTAATTAAAGATTTAATATTAAGAAACGAAATAATAATAAGAAATAATATTATAGAATAATATAAAGAAAATATTTACAACACAATTACAATAAAAAGATATAACGCAACTCGTAAAGAGAAAGGGTAATAATCTTTTATTAAAATTAAAAATTTAAAACGTTTTAATTCCTTATAAAAATAATAACACAAACTCTCTGGTAATATATATATATTATACAAATTTTAAATATTATATATTTATTGCACAAAAGACATATTTAAGAAATTTAATGTTTTTTTTTAAATACAAATGGTTTTCCTTTATTCACAATCTGAAACATAATTTAAAATAGGTTAACAAATTATATATATATAATATGCCACAAATTAAGACTACGTTTTCATACATAACAATTCAGAGGGAACTTTTTGGTACCGCTGACCGATTATTGATTTTATCTTTTGTACGTCTGCAACCAAAGCGTGGTCGCGCGTGTATCTGTATATAATTGTATATGTGAATGTAGGATATACATGATATAGTAGGGTGACAGACCAACGAATGTATTAAATACTTGAGTGTAGTCCTCAATCATGATGATGAACACGAATATGTTAGGAATAGATTTTATAAATTAACGTCTAAAAACAAAAAGGCTCTTTTTTGTCTGTGTTCGATTTTATCGCCCAAAAATCTTAAAAAGCAACATATAGGAAAGTATATACATCTTTATTCATTCATAATTTTTATTTTTACTACACTTTTTGCTTAAATTTTTTCACTTTCAATCTTTTACTCGTTGCCCTTGACATCTTTTTTAATTTAAGTAATTTGCTTCTTTTATACGAATCTATCTGTGATGATTTATTAGTTTTTTTTGCAGCACAATAATGGCATATAGTTTTTTGGTATATAAATGTAATTATTAATATTGAATAATTTTTCATTTGCACAACTTCATTTTTCATTGTGCACAAATACGTCATATATTAACTTCTGCAGATAAAAACGTGTAGCTTATAAAAGATAGATTTATGAAATAGATTTATGAGATAATTTAGACGATAAAATTATTATTTAATTAGAAAAAGTATGCATAATAATTAGGGTATAATAAAATTTATTACGTAATTTCGATTTACTATAATAATTTATTTTAAGCTTAAAAATAAGATTACGTATAAGCTTGGAAATTCTTGTCTTACAGTTTAGAGAACATTGAATAATTTATTAATATCTATTTAAAAATAAATGTATCTCCTCTTTAAAAGATATTTTATTTATATGTACGTATTTTGGAATTTGCGCTGTAATAGATGCGTTTAAATTACTGGATCAAACCTCAGTCTACTTGAATATATTTCCTTTGGTGTGTACATGTACGTTTTAACTAAATTCCAGCCTTCTTCAGCATGACAACGTTGACAATTATTCTAATTGCTCACGCGAAATCTTTGATTACCTTCTACTTATTTTCCATGTCCAGTTAGTGCTGGATGCCCTCATGTAGATTGAGATCTTAAAGTTGTCAAATATTTGTAGGAACAATAATTAATTTCCGGATAAAATTGTAATACAAAAATGTCACATATAACTAAGAGTAATGTAAAATTGTCGATGATATAAAATCGAACTAAACAACGGTCTTGACGATTGCGAGTCACATATTAAAATGATACATAAATATAATTATAATCGTTTAAAGTCAATCATTGTTTATCACTGTTATATATAATTAATGATTGGTAAAAAAGCAGTAGTAACAAGGACTTAAGAACTCTGTGTCTGTGTTTAAATTTATACCGTTCTTTTGACGTTTAATATTTATCATTTCAAAAATCAATCGTTTGTTGTTTGTAATTTCTTTTATTGTCTAAAATTTCCACCTCGTCCCAATTGAAATATATTACCGAATTTATCGGTTTAGATTTATTAATGTCATTTTTATGTTCGGCTATCCTCTTGTCTTGAAATGTCTACTAGTTTGTCCTACATAGGACACGTCACAATCATTACATGATATTTTATATACTACATTTTTTTTCATATTTGCAGGAATCAGATCTTTATATGTCTTTATCATTGAGTACAACTTGTTGAGATTGAAGAATGAGAGCTTTACACTAGAATTATTTATAATATTCTTGAATTTTTCCAAAATTAATTCAATGTATGTAATTGTAAACTATGAAATTTTGTCTTTAGAATTGTCCAATGGTTTTTTATTATTTGTACGTGTTTCTCTTTTGGTTAATGTTTTAATTCTTTGATGTATGATTTAATTATTATTATTTATGTTATTTTATCATAAGGAAATCTTATTACGACTTTTTTATATGATACGTATTTCATTAAAATAAGTAAACTTCTCAGTTTTAAACATATTTAATTCTTAATTTGTAATACGAAGAGATTAATATTTAATCGTTCTATTAATTTGTACCGCTGAATTGATATACATACATATACGTAGATGTATACATATCTTATTTTAATGCACTGAAAGAAAAGATTGGCTGAATACAGCATAGCATTTTTAATTAGTTACTGCAGCAAATTTTTGGTTGCGTTAATCTTGAAATCTTATACTGACATTGTGGATAGACTAACGCAATCAAAAATTTGTTGCTGCAGTCAATTAAAAATGTTATGCCATATTTAACCTAATCTAATTTACTGCAGTAGTCAATCTTTTTTTCAATGTGCTGCAAAACTATCGATAATTTTTGAAACATAAAAATTAAAAGTCTTTTCTAATATATTTTTTAGAGTTTATATCTTCAAATTCTATAAGAAAATTAATATTTACATTGCTTTATTATTATTAAATTTATTTAACCATTACTGAATTTGATACAGATTGTATATTGACAATCGTAAAGTAAAATAAAGTTTCGTTATCTATATAGTTTAATGTCTACAAAAAGAAAGTTTTAAAGAAATTATGTATGTAATAAAAATTAAATTACATTACGCATCTTTATTTGATCTTTGCATTCGAGATTTTGATATTGCATTTGCCATGCAAAAGTAAATGAGGTTTTACGACTATGTCGGCGAAGTCGAATGCTTGTTGGAGAATCAAATTAAAAGCGAATTATAGAGAATACACGTGTGTGTGATTCAACACGTAAGCATTCCCATGACGAAGTGGCCAAAATATCTGGTATATGTACCAGAGCAGCTATCATTCGCACATAAAGCCAGGGCATCATCACCCTCGCACGTCTAATACACCATGGACCAAGCAACTCCCATAATAGGGTTGCGGCCGCCAGTAACGTCGGGCTCATGAATTTTCTATCGTTCGTCGTCGAAATGATTAAATGATCTTCGTGGAGGGTGCCCTTTCGACTTTTGCGTGTTTAGCGCGACAAGTGGCATCCACCCTTCTAATGCGATCATCTATTATTTATATTAATAAGCGATCCCTTGGCTAACAATTCGATGTGTGACTTCGATAGTGAATGTATGCATCTTGCATGTTTATGACATAAATAGAGAAATTCTAATAAATGCATTGCTTGCACAATTTTGCGCAGTGTACAGAATTGATTATTAAATCTGCCAGTCATTTCTCTTTAAAGCACTACAAGACTAAAAGATATTTATTTGTAATACGATATATGTATTTAATTCATTCAAAAGAATTAAAAAATAGAAAAATGTTTGAAAGAGAGGTTTTTATCACAATATTACATTTATTTTTAGTAAAATAAGAAATTGATAATTTAAGGAATGCAATAATTATTCTATGTTTATATAATTGTATGGTAGAATTGATAGTTTAAGATTACTTAGATTGAATTAACATTTGCGACTATTTGATCGAACAATGACACTCTTTGAAATTATATTCGCAACATGAAGGATTCCTTGGTGATTTTTAAGACGAAGACTCATTGCCGCGTTCTGCTGCCGTGGTCGTAAAACCACCGACAAACAAAGCGATGATTTCCGGATGGGCGCGTTCCACCCCAAAAATTGACCAATAATGCACATCGCGTAGTAGTATCCACTGAGCCTGGTCTGGAAGTTAGCGTAACGGGTGACAAATAAATACGGGTTTTCAACGAAAATCGGGGAATGCGAGTCACGGAATATCCGGCAGTTTGGGCGTTGCGCTACTGTCAGCAGGACCGCTTATAAATTCTAATAAACTCGGCTCGTGCTCGAAAACACGGTGAATCGGTGGTGAATTGGCGAAGTCGGGGGTGAGGAACACGCCGACAACGACTTTGAACAAAGGAATACTGCCAGTAGCAGATATAAATCTCGCCTAACCGAATTAAGTTAGAAGCATGGACCAAAGTTTTGCCACGCCCACGCCGCCGATGAAATGCTATCGAAACTGAGTCTGCGTGATGAAAATCGAGAATATGAAAACACGCTGGCGTCCAATACACATCCAGAAGAAAATTCAATAACGAAAAAATACGTCGCAAAGACACGTCTCAATTAGAACGCGTCAAAAGTGTATAGTATTAAATTCATAATGTCAAATTATACTCACAATTTAAGTTATTTTTAATTATGTGTATATATATATATATATATAGGTCTCCTACTACACTGTCCCTACTTAATATATCGTTAATTTGACTAAAACAATGGAGTTAAACAATTTAACTCACGAAATTAATAAATTTGTATTAAATTTGAGAAACTCAAATTTAGTTTATTATTTACTAAATCCAGACATTAATATGGATGATATTTGTTTCGGAACTAATCACAGAAATGGATAGATTTACACTTTGACATACATGAAAATTAAAAATAACGAAATGTTATTTAATTCAATGGGTTTTAACATTTAATAATGTAGATGGCAGTTTGTGATTATTATAATTCCAAATGCAAAAATTAAACAAACTTTAAGAGAGAGCAAGAGAGAGAGCAAGAGAGAGAGAGAGAGAGAGAGAGCGAGAGAAAGAGGCCTTATCACGACTACTCTACATTTTAATTCGTGATTTGCTACAGTCGGCTGGCGCTATTAATTTATCGCGGTTCATTACTTCAATGCACGAACAAAGTTGAGTTTACTTGCTAATGCATCCGTTCGTCTGAATTATTTTCTGCTTATCGACGCCGAGTGATGGCTAACACGCACATCCCTTTCGGGCCACCCTTGGCTTGGCAAGTGTCTCACGTAATGATGTCCTGACGCGTGCCGTTTCACAGCATGGGGCCCTCGCGATGGTCCGTCTGCGACTTAACTATTTATTACCAGAGGATAGTGAAAGAAGGGGCTACTACTAGGCCAGTCTCTTATGCGTATTATGCGGCAAATAAGTCATGCGTTTCCGAGGGATAACGCGTATATTCTATCCCTTCTCTCTCGCTTATTTGCCAAGATTAATTGGCTTACGGACAACCCCTGATGATAGGGATCGTCGGGATTGTGGGAATCTACGTAGCTATTACATCTAAGTATCTCTTTATCTGAATAATTGTGTCTACTAGTAAATGCGAAATAAACTTTTACCGTTGAATGTAGACAATTTATTTAATTTAATTACAATATTTGCTTTCTCGTATTTTTGAAATGAACGTAGTCAGAATTGATGTTACGACTAATCATATACTTATTACATATTTGTGCGGCTAATACGTGTTTCTTGTCGTATTGCGAAGGATTGAGTACCAAAACAAGTTGCAAAAATAGGAAACTGTTTAAAAATTACATCATTCTTTTAAGGTTTTATGTACGAATAAAGAAGAAATTATTATATTATAGAAATTATAAAATTATTATATTATTATTATATAAATATAATAATTTCCTTCTATAGTATTTATATAGTAT
>NW_017305463.1:321957-328554 GCF_001594115.1 Trachymyrmex septentrionalis
AGAGAGAGAGAGAATATTCTAATAAATCATAGAGTCTCTATAAGATTTTCTATAAGCATTTGATAACGCAGATAGAGACATAAAAATTTTAATTTTTAAATCTGTCAACGTCTCGAACGTATAAAGTTGTCATACTTAATTCACATTTTAATAATTTTGATTAATAAATTATGGCATTTACGAGTATAACTTATTTGCAATGTAGAATTTTATTGTTCGCGAGGAGAAATTCCTTCTATTTGATATTACAATATATCAGGAATCAGTGGTAATTTTGCAGAACTATGTAATGACCGTTTACATATTCGCGCACAGTTCGATAACGCTGGCGCTAATAATAACACGAAAATTATATAGCCGTAAATTATTTAGGTATTTCATTATATCCCCTGATATTGCGCTTACGCCACATTGGAGTCATCTTTCCTGTGCATAATATCACGTTACCACAAGTAATGAGATTTCACTGCATATCGCCATTATCATTCTATTAATACCTGTGTACGCACATGCAATTCTATCCTTTTACATTTTAGAGCCTGTATTATTTAAGATTTTATTTAAACCTGTCACATTCTATCATTCTATACATAAAGATAATTTTTTATTTAAAAGTGATAAAAATTATCGTTATTTTTAAACAAAAATCATATAATGTTTATATATAGTATGTCATTCATCAGAGTAATACTTTTCAAGCATAGAAAGTAATCTAAATTCAAAGTTTATAAACATAGAAAAATGTTATTTTTATTGCAAATGTATGATGTAGACAGACATTTGAAGCAGTAGATATTCAATACATTGAAGATATAAGATCTGCGAGAAACGTAATAATGAAGCATGCCGATGCTCGCAGTAGAAGAGAAAAAGTTGCATTGAAAAGCATTGTCGACCAAGCTCGTAAAGGAGGATCAATGATGTTCTGTGCAGAGGTGTCGTTTCGCAGCATTGGGATTGGAAATCGGGTATCTGGATTATCCTTTGGTATCTTCTGGTATATCACGAGTTGCTGAGTTAGAGTAGTAGCGAGGTATGAGGAAGGGGTGCAACGGGCCTGCATTGCTGAAGCAGCGGTAGCAGTAAGACGCTACTAGAAGAGATCCTTTATATGATCACCTTGATTCGAAAGAGCGAAGAACTCCGACAGAACGTTCTCTCGGTATTCTTCTTTCTTTTTTCCTTTCCTGTCCTGTGCGTTCCTCCATCATCTCTGTAATCTCTTCTCATCTTCCTTTTCTTCTTGCTCTTCTTGCTCCTCCTTCTTCTCTTCCTCCACCTCCATTCTCCCTTTATTGGCACACCCGGTATAATAAGGAACGAGTTTGTATTTAGTCGGCCATGCGCAGTACTGCCTGTTGGCGTATCATCGATCAGACTGGCGACTGACTATTGGAGCAAAACAAGAGGGATGAGAATGGAAATGGAGATAAAGAGAGAATATCGAGACAGAAAATACAACAAAGATAGTAGGAAAAGTGGGAAGAGCAAAATATACGGAAAAGATTTTTGCAGAGACCGATTCTTTGTTAAAATTAGATAAAAACAAGCAAATAGAAAATATAACGAGTAATAACAGACAATTTACAAGAAGACAGTTCTTATTTACCAAACAAGACATTTAAAATTATTTTTATTGTAATAATTATGTATATTTATTATATTAATCTGTCAAACTGTATAAGTGTGTTAGAAAATTTCACTGTAAGCTAATAGTATCATTAGTATCATATTTTTTGAAGATCTTCGCAGTAGCGATTAATAGATTTTAGAAAGAAAGAACCTTATGCTAATTGTATCGCATGAAATAAAGTGATAGTTGAAGAGATCGAAGGTTAAGAATTACTAGTATTGTTTGTTTCTTTTTTTTTGAAATGTGCGCAAAGGATATACGAGTATATACACACACACACGCGCGCGCGCGTGCACACACACACACACATATACACTCACATACATACACAATATGTATATGTATCATAAATGATAAGATAGGATGACACTATCCCAAGGATAATTGGAGATCTCGTTACTTCCCACTGGTGACTTCAATTTGGGATCGACGATAATGAGATATTGAATCCTGATCCTCTATCTCCGGGCTTCTCCCTCTCTTCTCTCTCTCTCTCTCTCTCTCTCTCTCTCTCTCTCTTTTTTTTCATTACCCAGCGTTTCAGATGTTTTATAGCTTTCTTGGTTTACGTACAAAAACATCAATGCAAATTTTGTGTGTGTATGGGTGTGTGTTTACGTGTATTTGTTGAATTGTTAAACATCTCCTAGTACTTATTAAAATACTCTCTTACTTTTTAACGATAGTATCAATGTTATTATGTTTTGATGAAGAGATAAGAAACTATATGATCCATTCGTTTACGGGTTCATGTGATGTAACTATAATAATATACAGCTTTAGATGATCTCTTCTCTTTAAGAAAACAATAATAGTATATTTTATTTTTTTCTTATTAAATTGATTCAGAAAAGTATGTACTATTAAAAAATTTTTTTAATAAACTGTAACGTAAATTAATTTGGACCGATATCTATGCGCGTAAATATTCTGATTCCCCGTGAAAACCTATATGTTCGTTGAAATATAAGCGGAAGATAATTTCGGGATAACAGCTTAAATTGACAGGGCGACGCGTTCCCATTCATTCAAATTACGCACCAATTCTGTCGGTGACTTTGGCATTGTTGCTGTAAATTGGTCCACGCCCTAGCCTCCGGCCTCCCTCTTCTGTTAGAAGTATATGTGGTTGCGAAACAAATGCATATGTTCAGTTTTTTAAATAACATTCTGTATGTGTAATTATTATATATGTCACAGTCAAAATGTTAACTCACTTGATAAATGTATACATTTACTGTAGTCCGCTATAGTCAAT
This sequence comes from Trachymyrmex septentrionalis, assembly GCF_001594115.1. Taxonomy (NCBI): domain Eukaryota; kingdom Metazoa; phylum Arthropoda; class Insecta; order Hymenoptera; family Formicidae; genus Trachymyrmex; species Trachymyrmex septentrionalis. The sequence continues at coordinate 324,849 of NW_017305463.1, forward strand.
GTATACATTTACATATAGTAAATGTATACATTGATTAGTAAGTGTATTTACTAGTAAGTACATTTACTTAACACTTTAAGTGTGATACATGAATACATATAGATAGAATATTTTATAAGAGTAATTTCTTTAAAATTTTTTCATCAAATTTAAATCTAATTTTCTCTGTACAGCTATGTTGTAGCAATGTAGCACTCACAGTTTTTAAATTATAATTAAAATAAAAAAATTTTTTTTAATTAAAAATTTTGGAGAAATAAAATGTTTAATATATGTATAAGATCTGTTAAATAATAATTTATCCAATAAAATATAATGCTTGTTATTTTTTAAAAAACGGTAATCTATTATACAAGCATATTGGAGAAAGTGACACGCGTCTTCACCACAGGAGGTCGAATAAGGGGGTTTGTGTTAACAAGTAATCTAAAGAATATAAAAAATAGAATAGCAATTTTTGATGAGGTCGTTTGAGCACGATAATTAACCATAAAACAGGATTGTGACACGTGTCATGCAAGTGATAATTGGATGAAGTAACTGATCATCTAGTCTAGAACAATCATAATAATTTTTCAATTAAGGATGATAGTGTAATGTGTAGAACACATTAATGTATAAATATTTTTCAACTGTAGTCCAAACATAAAAAATTTTCCACACAAATGAACAATTTTTACCGTTTTGTTACTAACTATAAAGTATTCACATTTTTGTGTGAATTCTTAATTAATATCTAAATAATCAACGAAAAAAATAGATTAAATTTTTTTATCATAAAAATGCAAAATGTTTTTTTAACATAAAAATATAAAATTTTTTCAGGTTTGGTTTCAAAATCGGAGAGCAAAATGGCGCAAGACAGAGAAATGTTGGGGCAGAAGTACCATAATGGCAGAATACGGTTTATATGGAGCGATGGTACGGCATTCTTTACCACTTCCGGAAACAATTTTAAGAAGTGCCAAGGAAAATGAATCCGTTGCACCGTGGTTGTTAGGTAAGATAGAAAACATCTCTGATAAAAATTTTATATTAATAACTTTGACAAATTAAATATGTAACATATATTTTTGAATGTTTTTTTTAAACTTGATTCTAAAATTATCTAATTATAATTATAATTATAATAACTTTGGCTACTGGGAATTAGCGCTGTACTATGTGCGCAATAAAAATTTTTTCAAATTATTAAATTGTATCTTACATATTTAATTATTAATTTGCATACATGTTTCGGCTAACTTTTTAGCTATTATCAGCACATACAGATGATGTAATTAGATGAGCGATAAGCATGAGATGTATAAGGCTACGGTATCCGCATGTTTTTCATTAATTTAGTATCCACAATGTTTTCATGTGAGGTGGTCAATCACTATTTCTTAAAGAAACCGCAACCGTAATTAAACGCCTCCATCAAAACAAATTTAGTCAATTAAAATAAGAATAGTTTTGCAATAAAATTCTTGTTCGCATTTGAGCATTGAAATAAACTGCTGTCTCGTCAAATATAAACTCTAATTTCCAATAGCAAAAGTTATTATAATTATATTTTTTATATCAGGGAATTAAGATTATTATTTGTTTTAATTATAATTACATCCAAGTCTCTCTCTCTCTCTCACTCTTCCTCTTTAAAATTAGATAAAATATAATTAATAACACAAAAAGAGAACAAAAGAGTACGACAAAAGAGAATAGAGATTATTTAATGTCTAAGAAAAAAATGTGTGTGTGTGTGTGTGTGTGTGTGTGTATGTGTGTAAATAAATGTAACATAATGTTTACATATATAACACATTTTCATTATTTATTGATTACTTTTGCAAATATAACTAGACATTAAATAATTCTAAACCGTATTTTCATACTTAATTAAAGTAATATTATTCTATTATTATTGAAAACCGGAAAATATTCTATCTTTTCGTTCCGTAAAATCATTTAAGCTAAAGCGGCGGAACAAATTCCGAATATTTTTTCTGTTGGTTTTTATCAGCTCAATCATCTAAGACAAGCAGCTTTAACCAAGATTTCGAATATAATCAAGAACTGATTGACTGTGGACCTGTAGGGATGCATCGGAAATCGCTCGAGGCAGCAGAGCATCTCAAATCTGGCGGAGAGGACAGCGGCAATGACCAAAACGGAAGCGGAAGCAGTCCTCACCATAATCATCATCAAGGAGGACCAACCAGTTCGGAGAGTGGACAGGAGAGCCAGGATGGTATGGGACCTTCGTCATCTACGAGTAAGTCTTATTCTATTTAGATAACATATATTTTATATATCATTTCATAGAAATTTTATATAATTAAATTACTTTCAAAATAAACAAAATAAAAGTTGTTTTGTTGCAATATTATCATAACGATGGAATTTACAAACGAGTATATTGCATTATTAAAATACTGATAAATTTTTCTGTGAATACACCCTTTTCAGAATTTGTTATATTATTAATGAAAAACTTTGTTAATACTCTTTTATTGTAAATAAATGTTTAAAACACAATTTTGGAGGAATGATATAATTTTAAACAATATATAATAATAGAAATAAAATAGGAAAATTTAATAAATAATACCGAATAAAAACTAGAAAATTTAAAAATCTATTCTCTAAATTTTTTGGAGTGAAATCTTACTCCAAAAGACTGAAAATGGAGCTACTCTTAAAGAAAAAATAAAAATATTTTCATTCTTGAACAAGAGTGGCAGAGTTTCATTCTTTAGAAGTGAAATTTTATTCTTTTGAAGTAAGATTTTATTCTTTTGGAATGAAACTCACTCTAAGGAATGAAATCTCATTCCAAAAAAAAGGAATAAAATTTTATTCCAAAAGAGTAAAACCTTATTCAACAAAGAAAATCTGTCACTCTTGTACAAAATTGAAAAGTCTTTATTTTTTTTCTGACTGGCTCAATTTTCACTCCAAAAGATACAGAGTATCTATTCAAAACTATCGGCCTTTTGCAAAATACTGTAGATATATATCAGGTATAATGATATGTATTATTGTTTGTAGGTGTTGTGCAAGATACGGAACAACTCAGAAACGAAAGTATTGCTTGCTTGAGAGCGAAAGCACAGCAGCATCAATTGCAATTGAATTTGCAACCAACATCGACGCCTCCAAGTGGGTCGTATTCGTCGGCACCACAATCCAGCACGCTACACACTTCTGTTTAATTGTGAAAATACTGACACTTTTTCTGATACTTCCGTGTCTAATATTTTTGCTGTTGATGCGGAAGCACGTGTCCTGCCTGGCAGACTGTCGTAGATGAATCGGCAGCACCGATTTTAAATTAGTGATATTTTTTTAATAAATATCTTGTCAAAGATTCTTTTAAAATATAAGGATCTTTCTAAAATCACTTCTAATTAATATCACAGCCAAATTGCAGCAATGGCATCGATTGGACAAATTTCTTGCGAGAAAGGATTTCGGATTGTTCCGGCATGTGATCCCAATGTTCTACGTTCCTCGCGTCGCCTTTAAATGCTGTTCTGTGAATTTTTGCGACCGAAATTATCTGCAATGCAGTATTAATTGTGAAGCTCGAAGATATATACAAAAAACATATACATATATATATATGTGTGTGTGTGTGTGTGTGTGGTGTGTGTGCGCGCGTGTGTGCGCTCGCGCACACACACACACGCATAGATATATATATGTGTGTGTATATTTAAAAATT
>NW_017305463.1:328654-335248 GCF_001594115.1 Trachymyrmex septentrionalis
TGTGCGCTCGCGCACACACACACGCATAGATATATATATGTGTGTGTATATTTAAAAATTACAACGAAGCGTAACAAACTAATAGATCGAATGCTTGATTTGCATTATGTAAATCTTATGTATCAATCAAGCAGGCTTATAAATCGATATGGATTCACATAATCCTTCGCAACGACTTGACATACAATGATAAAGACGCTGTTTCCATGTTGCGTTTCGAAAAAAATAAAATGCTGAGAAACACCGTTGAATAAACAATAAAATTAATTGTTAAGCTTAATACTTATCAACGAAATAACAGCCTACTGGTCCGTATGACAAACAAAAAAAGGATTATCTATCTGAAATTCTGTCGTTGACGAACATAAGCAAATATTGAAAGAAATTTTTTTTCGATAAGAAAAGTTATCGATGGACAAGGCTTGATTTTTAGTCCGATCGATAAGATTGAGATCAAACGGAACTACCTAATTAGAATATAATTGCTTTTAAAGCGCAATTTTGTGTATGTATGCATTATTTGTATGTGAGCGCGCGCGTGTGTGTGTGTATGTGTGTGTATGTGAGAGGGAGGAGGATGAGTATGCGTACACAACTGAAACTGAGAGTAAAGCGTGATAAAAAACTTGAAGATTTTGTCTTCAGAATGTTAACCTGCAACGAATGTTGAGCAACGTAAAGAATAAAAGAAATAAAAAGACAGAAAGAGAGATTGTGGAATGCGTAGTATGAAGATTACAAAATATAAATACACATCGAAGAGAAGCAAACTTAAAGACTTGTACACATTTAAAAATCTCCTCTAAGATTTATAAGTTTAAAATAATATGCAATCATCGAAAGTTAATTTGATTGTTAAACTTATGTGTATGAGTATAAGGGAGATAATATGCATGTAGATGTGTATGTCAAATAAAGTAAGAGAGAGAGAGAGAGAGAGCGAGAGCGAGAATGAGAGCGAGAGTGAAAGCGAGAACGAGAACGAGAACGAGAGCGAGAGCGTGAGCGAGAGAAGGGGGGTGCAAGTCAAAGATTTATTTAGTGAAGACTTCCTATATCCTGGTACTTAAAGAGAAACGTAACTGTTGTCAAATGTGCAATATATTGATATAAGTTCTATACTGATAAGATATTATTATACTTTAGTAACAGATACATCTACGTAAGGCAGCTACAACGGCGTCGGTGTCTCGTCGGGCGATTGTTATAAACAAATTTTACAATATGTCTCTTGAAGATTGTATGAAATGAAAGTTGGTGGAATATTGCAAATCCTTATACTTTCCATTTGTGCTACGAATAAACTTATCCCCGCGTTGCACCGTCGTTTCGGGACGTCCGCCTTCTGTACATAAATATATAAATAAAAAGTATATATATATATATATATATACATATACGTAAATATTAAAAAATGACTAAAATTAAACGTGATTGCGAGATATCCTGAGCCAGACAAAAATTTTTTTGTCAGTATAAACAGTCCAGAAGTTTTATAATTATTATGTAACAATAATTTTAAAAAATTTTGTTTATTATTTTATTACTAAATTTCTGCAAAGCATTTAAAATATAAAATAAAATTGTAGATAATTTTAATTTGTTTTTTTTTAATTACAATAATTACTTATTTAAAGTGCTTGCTGAAAGTTATTTGATTCAATGTGAAGCTCATTATCTACGTATGTTTGTTTATTTTAAATGTTGGACACAAATATCACATCTGAGTAATTAAGAGACTATAAAAAAATTTGTTTAACTTCTATAACAGAGCAATTTGGTAGAAAACTACTGATGTTCCTTACTAATAGATTTAAAATATATTAAGTTCTGTAGAAATAATGAAGAGATTATCAGATCATAACTTTTTTTTTCGAGCGATGTATTTCGTCTGGCTTAGAGCTATCAAGTTGTACACGTAACATAACATACTATAATTTAAAAGATTTGATCATGGGAAACGAAGTAATCATACATTCTTTAGAAAAAAAGCAACTTAAGAGTCATAATGGAAGTACATAAATGGAAGTGATACCGCTATTATTGTGAAAATACTTGATGATGGATTTTGGATCTACAGTGAATTCTCTGTATCCGAATGTTCCAACGCATGCATAGTAGTCGGCTAGTATACGTAATAAATAAAATTTCTGAACAAGTATGCTTTCATTTTTATTATCCCATTTATATGTTATAACATTATTTCGCAAATTATCGTATTTGTTGCAAAATTTTATCACATAATATAAGATTGATATAATTATTTTAAAACATCTTTATTATCCTCCATAAACCAGGTGAGATATGACATACTCCAATAAGATGAACTTTCATAACTTCTTAAAAAGTAACGCGCCTAAGTTGCCGGTTTCGTGCAACTAGAGAGTAGTTACTAATCATATTATTTATAGTATATTTATGATGAAGTATAGCATGGGGTATGAGATATTCCACAGATCCATGTTGATTTTCCACTTGGTTTGCAGAGGATTAAATTACATAATAGAAATAAAACATAAAAAAATATTACAGTTATAAAAATATGGTTTTAAAAAAAAACGTTTTCAATACAATAGTTTCTCAACACAATTCTAATTTATATTTTTTACTTTGTCGAGCAAGTATGCGTGGTCGATCGATTAAGTTATGAAATCGCGACTTTCCTCTTTATGATTCCCTATGGTATTATTCGCTTCTTATACATATTATAATATAAAGATGTTTCAGTAAATGCAATTATCTTTTGTGATAATTGTTAAAATGAGGGTAATATATGCAGGATTGAAAAAATTACTTTATAAAAACAACTAGTTATAGTTTTTTGTTTTAAAAAGTAATTTGTTATTATTATAAATTACCGATTTTAAAAAGTAATGAGTTACAGTTACTCGAAAAATAATTTTTTAATTACATTTCAGTTATTTTTCGCCACGGAGAAAAAAAGGTTTAATTGAATTAACTGGAATTTTGAAGGAAAATGAACAATCTGTTAAGTTTACTAAATTTCTAGTTAAATCTACTATAATTTTAGTAGCTTTAACCAGAAATCGAGTAGATTTAGAGAATTCTGAAGCGTTTATTTTCCATAAGAATTTCAATTAATTCAACAAAACATTTTTTTCCGTGTTTTTAACAAAATAACATATATAATATTTTGATACTAATAAGATCATAAAAGAAAAAAATTGATTTACGCTTTTATATGTTATACGATTTTATTTAAAAGATAAAAAGTGTTAAATCAGAAGCATATAGAAAAATCTAAGACAGTAAGTGTAAGCAGTACGTAAGCGAATCGGCCAATTACAATAGACAATATAAAATAATAATATATTATATCTCTATGTTTTTTATGACTGTTTTGCTTATTGTCTCACAATATTCGTATAGATAATTCGCTTTTATGGATCATCAACAATGAATAATAAATAACAGTAAATAAAGAGCAAAATAAGAATCAACACATTTCTTTAAAAAAGTCATACAATTAAAAGAATAAAATACAAATAAAGAAAAATAAATTTGAAGAAAATATATAATAAAAAATAATAAAAATTGAATAAAAAATAATTAAATAAAACTCAGTGTTACAAGTTTCGGCTACCGAATTGAGCCCTCTTCAGACGTTAAACATATCGAAAAAAACGGTAGTACAAAATAATTATCGCAAATGTTCGTAAATTCATAATATTCACAGTTCGAATGAGTCTAGAACTCGACATTATTCACGTACGATTGATCAATCAGAAATGTATCATATCTCTTGGAAAAGTTCTAGTTGATAAAAAAGATAAAAAGATTTCTAATAAAAAAGTAAACGCAAATAAATTAACATACCGGAATTCTAATAAGGAATAAAAACTCATCAAAAAACATATGTAAATTATTCAAACAAGTGTGTCCATATAAGTATAATGAATAGTCATTGAAATATAAAAAGATAAATGGAACGCAGACGTGAAAAACGGATGCGTATCGATTATTGTGCACGCTTGATACGGATCACCATGGACTGAGAGAAGAGACGGACCGTCAGTATCAAAAAGTCAAATTTTATTTACAATAGGTATATATGCTTTATGAAAACCTTCGATGTTAGCTTGTAAATTCTGTTTTTCTGCTTCTTAATGTTAAGCATCTCGGAAATTAAACATTTCCTACAAGACTCTCCATCTAAAATTTTAATCTTATCCCATTGGAAATCGTGATCAAACTGTAGCCTATACTCCGTGATGACAGAACGGACAGAAGTGTTATGTCTAATATGATTACGATTCTGTAATTCTGTTTTCAATTGTCTGTCCGTCTGTCCAACATACGACGCATCACAATTGTTATCACGATATTTTATAGACTACATTGTTCTTCGATGTATAGGGACAAATATCCTTCTGTATTTTATATATTTTATATATTTACCCATTTTATTAGGACTATGAAAAGATACCCTGATGTCGTTTTTATTGAACCGTTTAAATTTTTCTGTGTGAAGAGCAATAAATGGTACCAATGAATAATATTAAGTAATAAATAAATAGTAATAAATAAATATAGTAAATAAATAAGGAATAATATTGAGTAGTAAACAGTTAAAAATTGATCAATCATAATCGATTATTATCTTTACCTTCGATATTGGACAATTTCTTACAGTTTAAAATTTGCTACATCATATTACTTTTACTATAAACGATTCTTTAGAGATAAAGAACCAGTGAGTATTAACAATTAATAAGCAAAATTATTTTACTGTTTCTGAACGCAATCAATTTTCTACGCAATTAGTAGCGCCAATACCGCAACTATTGTATTTATACTCTAATCAATCATATTAAATGGATAAATAAATTAAAAATATGTAAAATAACTATAAAGTAACTTAAATTAATTACTAGCACAAAAAGAAATGTAACTAAATTAAGTCAGAGTTACAGCCTGAAAAAAGGAACACACAAAGTTAAGTTGAAATTATAAAAAAAAAAGCTCTAACTGTAACTTAGTTACAAGTACTTAACTAGTTACTTCCTAACTCTGGTTGTATATATAGATTTTATAAATAATTAATAATATTAGGATTTTATCCTTATACACTTATTGGTATTTGTTTCAAGAAATGTAAACCAAACAAGTTTGTTCTTAAAATCATGAAGATTTCTTTTACATTTATTTAATACATTTCTTTATATTTTAATATACATATATATTGTAATGTTAATGTTATATAATATATTAATTGGATATTGATTCTTGCAAAGAATATAATAGTTAGGTATGTTCCAAGGAACAAAAATATCAATGCTGAATATTTACAAAAATACAAAAGTTTACAAAACATCGACTACTATACATACTCTTCTAATCATACTTTTTATACTATTTTATTTCTACAATCGGAAACTAACCTTAATGGCATAATTAGTTAGCATAACATAGTTTTCTAACTATCCATTTATCATATTCGATTCGTATTTATATTGTTTCGTTAAATTAGATAAACCGACTTTTAGTTTCTTGGAAACAGTTAACTGGCAATTACTACTTGTCTAGGCCTTTTAAATATCTATTACTATTGGCAGTATTATTTTATCGATTAAAAATCATCCTTTATGATCATTTATTATTTATCAATGTATTTGAATATTCTATAAGATTTACATATTATACGAGATATTTATAAAATTCTTATCACATTTACTCAAGGCAAAATTATTTGATATATAACACGTAATCAGGAATTCACAATTGCCATTAACTTCTACAAATTATATAATATATATGTACATATATTGTATATATACAGGGTGAATCATTTAAGCCCGGCCATCCAAATAACACTTACAATTTTGGAGATAGAAAAAAAAATTTTATGAAAGTGGAACGGTTTCAAAAGAGACATGTTTTAATCGTGTTGTCTTTCTTCTAGTTGGAGGCGTCAAAAAGATATGAAGATTACCTCCACTTTAAATAAAATTGTATAATTTTTTTACGTAATATGATTCTTCTAATGATTCTGCATATAAAAGTATTAGGATAGAAATATCAAAAAACCAATAGTTTACGAGATATTTTATCTTTTATTCTGGCACAAAAATATTTATGCAAAATGGGTAATTTTTTAAATAAGCAATTATGTATTTTTTTTCCACCAATTGATTCAACTCATTATTCTGTTCATGAAAGTATTAAGGTACAATTATCGAAAAGTTAATAATTTACGAGTTTAACATTATATGTCAATATGTGTCACAATAAAGTACAAAATATTTTGTAAACTATTGGTTTTTTAAATATCTCTACCTTAATACTTTTAAAGATAACAATATTGTAATTCTAGTAATAAACTATAAAACTAAGAACAAACGGGCAACTGGGAACTGGCACAGTGATTGGTGCATAATTCGTTTTAAAAAAGCTTTATCTTACATTAATAAAAAAAACTTGTACATGTTTCAGCTAGTTTTCTAGCCTTTTTCAGCAATAATATGATAATAGGTGGTGAGCCATACATTGGTAGACGAAACATACGATGTTACAAATATTGGCAACTAATTCAGTCGTGATTATTGTGTGGTAACCCTTACTCTATTATACGAG
>NW_017305463.1:335348-350546 GCF_001594115.1 Trachymyrmex septentrionalis
CAATTAATTCAGTCGTGATTATTGTGTGGTAACCCTTACTCTATTATACGAGAGTCGTTCTCAGTTGCAAGGCTGGATGGTAGTAATGACTAAAATTTCACAATGATGTAAACCATTTTTAACATAATTTGCATGTAGATTTAATTATAAAGCAGTTGTTAATATAATAAATAATTTACAGAATAAAAATGTAAAAAACAGTGTTTCACACCATTGTCCGTAATAATTAAAATCAATTAGATATCAACAGATTGTTTCTTGACATCTAATTGATTTTAATTATTACGGACAATGGTGTGAAACACTGTTTTTTACATTTTTTGACATTTTTATTTTGTGAATTATTTATTATCTTAACAACTGCTTTATTAATTTATTATATTAAGATAAAACTTTTTCAAAACGTATTACGCACCGACCACTGTGTCAATTCCCAGTTGCCCGTTAGTTAGTTAGTTATTTTATAGTCTAATACTTTTATATGTAGAATAATTATATTAATAGGAATTATATTACGTAAAAAAAATTATACAATTCCATTAAAAAAAATGAAGGAAACTTTCATATCTTTTTGACGCCTCCATCTAGAAGAAATACAACATGACCAAAACGTCTCCCTTGAAACCGTTTCACTTTCATCTAAAACATTTTTTTCCTATCTTCAAAATTGTGGGTATTATTCGAGTAGCCAGCTTTATACATGACTCATCCTGTATATATGTATATGTATATCTTTTAGTATATGTTGTATAGATGATTTATGCTATATTACTTTGATTTTGACATAACAGAGTTACGTCTAATATAACATAATCTTACAAGTGCCTTATTTTGTATAGTTAAAATTCGATTAACGGATATTGTTGTCATCAAGTCTTTGCGAAGTTAATTGTGTTTAATTGCAGTCAGTCTTAATTAATAAAATATACAAAGTAATTTTTTATACAAAAGAATTTCGTCTTATATAAATAATTTATTAAAAATTCATACAATCATGTCTATTATTTTTTATCAATCAAAAACGCTTTAAGCGTATAAGAGTTGAATTTATACATGTTCAAGAATATCAAGAATAATCATTTAAAATAATACGAGTTTAAGTTTGTATTTATCTAAAAATACTTTATTTATAAGTCGAAAATTGCTCCATTAATTTACATTGACTCTCGATGAAAACATTTTGAAAATTTGAGAGGTATGCTTTTACTCTTACAGAAATCTAATACTGACCAATAATGATCGGAAGACAGTAATTAATTATTTATTTTAAGTATTAAGCACTATTGTTACTATCAGTATTGTCACTCTACTTTAAATAAGTAATTAATTTATACTGTCTTTTCAGTAGTTATAAATTAGCCAGTATAATATTACCGACAAGGGTACCGAGAAAGGATAATTTTTTAAAAATAAAATAACAGCAAGACAAATTGCACATACATAGTATGCATTATTCAATCATGTGGCTATTATTAATCACATTTTTTTTAAACTTATTTTTTCATATTATTTTATAAAATGCACACAAAAATTTTGAGGCGTCTGAGAAACTGTTTTGTATGTTATGCTTAGTTTAATTTACACAATTTCGTAAATATTCTTGATCGTTATAGATTGAGCAAAATATATTATAAATTTTACAGAAAATATAATGTATTTTGCTACATTTTCCCCTTTTGCTTGATTATTAAAATTTTCCTAAATTAAATTTTGTTATACAATTTAAAAATATATACATATTAGATTATTTATATTAAATCATGACGTAGCAAATTTATATATATATAACCAGATTAATATTAATATAATTTAACACATTCACAGAATTATATTATATTTGATTTACTGTAGAAACTTATTGCAAAAATGATTAATTTTACATCTGATTATCTTTTTTCTATCAAAACAGTCTTTCATATACAAAATTTCTTTAAAAATAGTATATGAAAATTAAAAATTTTTTCTAGTTTGCTGTAAAATGTTCATAGATAATATATTTATATAATAAAAAGTTTTGCAAAAAATGTTATATAATATTAATAGTATATTAATAGTACAGATCACTGTCAGAAAATCTAACAATAGGACTATGAATTTTATATAGAAAATTGTTATAAAAAGTATTTCATTTGATAAATATAAATGTTTTGTTGCCGAATTTTATATTCTGTAAAATTTCTGTCTCTCTCTCTCTCTCTCTCTCTACACACGCACGCACGCACGCACACACACGCACGCACGCACGCACGCACACGCACGCACGCACGCACGCACATATACTGGGTATGTGAGACCACCCGTACACCTCTTTTATTTCTGAAACGGAGCATTTTTGAAAAGAAACGTTTTAGACAAAAGTTGTATGATTTTGAGGTATACATAAGATGGAGTCATTGGTTTGACCTTGAATAATCATTTGAAAGTCATATGAAAATCACGTTGATTTTTCCACACACACACACACACACACACACACACACACACACACACACACAACACACACACACACACACACACACACACACACACACACACACACACAAATGGTACATCCTATTTTTCATTACATGTTCTTGTAGCTTATCTTGAGAGCTTTCCAAAACACTAATAATTCTTTTGTTAAAACTTAACAACAATGTTAATTGAATAGTCTCTTATTCCGTGCCTAAAAGTATCAAAATTACGGAAAACTGAATATTTTACAAGATATTTTATACCGCTTTTGTATAGATAGATGAGACTAAACTGAGTCGAAAAGTACTACTGTTTTGCAATTTTCGCAATGGTTAACGAGATATTAATTATTAAAAATCGCCAAATATTGATTTTCAATAATTTTTTAGTGAATAAAGAAGTTTCACACTTCATAGATATATTATTTGCGCGCCGTCTCTTCTGAGTTTGACTGTCCTTTTTACTGCCCCTACTATCCTTTCCAGTTCTTTGAATAATTTTTTACTCAAATATTATCAACTTAGCAAAAAAATAGCAAGAGACAAAAAATGTTTATTTTCTTCTCATAGAGTCCTGAGAATTTTTTTAAAATTCTTTAATATTGTATTTTCTCCTGTTGGTAAAAATAAGAAAATGCACTACTAAAAAGTTAATAAAAAAGTCTGAAAAAATTCTTAGAGTTCTATGAGAAGAAAATTAATAATTTTTATCTCTTGTTGTTTGTCTGTAAAGTTTATAGTATTTGAGTAAAAAATTATTCCAGATCAATATTCGCCAATTTTTAGTAATTAATATTTTGTTAACTATTACAAAATGGTAAAGGACTTTTCGACTCAATTTAATTCGTTCTATCTACACAAAAGTGGCAAAAACTTAGGGAATACCTTGTATATATATATATATATATATATATATATATATATCACACGCACGCCACACCCACACACACACATACATACATAGGGTAAAGTCGAATATCATGGAATGGATCTTAATATAAGATAATGGAGTTTGTGTTAAACTAATAAGCGTATGTGTTTGGTTCTATTATGAACTTTTTACTCTTATAGTATGAAATCTGTTTAATAGAAAATTCATTATTATAAATTATGCGTGTAATCCTTGCAAAAAAAAGATTTGTGAAATTGAATGTTGTGTCAAATTTTATTGAGGTTAGTCTTTAAATCTTGTTTTATTATTATATATAAATATTATTATATATATAAATATTAGATAATAAAGTCTACATGCAGTGATAGAGTAAGATCGTGTTCATAGGAAAACACGTGATATAAGGATTTGTTTAACTGTTAAAGATTAGATTTGGTGATCGTGAAACTGCAAACATGGAAGTAATATGAAATAGTCAGGGTATTCTTAGCTAATATGAGAGCATCTAAACAATTCAATATCTCAAAGCGTACTATCGAACGAAATGTTAAAAATGATGATTCTATTGTTAAGATTATTCGCACACACATACTCACATACAACACATCGAAAAATTATATAACTATTATGTATAACATTTAAATTCTTTGTTCCTACTTGTATGTAATATATTAAAAGTGTATACAAAAAGCTTATCTTTATTTTTTCCTTAGTTTCCTGTTATGAGATACCACCTCATATTAGGAACTCTTTTTCTGAATGATCAAAATCGGCACTTTTAATAAAAAATTTTGCATACAACAAAGCTATCATCGACTGCTAACTTTTGGCAATTAAACTTAAATATATTTCCCATAAATTTGACATGAAGGTAGAAATTTAGGTTACAAATTAAATAAATTACAAGTCTTTAAAAAAAGGTACCTCATAATAAGCAACTTTACCTTATACATATATGTATATATAAACTGTTTAAAGACAATAAATTTCTGCGTAGTTTTTTCGAGTTGAATTTAAAAGAGCATTTCACGTCTTACATATGTTTAAATATGTATAGAAGTGTACTATTAAATAATATGATTTTTGTATGTGATGTTACACGCGCGTGTCTGTAAAGTGCTTCAAATAATTTTATGGAATAAATATGTTAACCGAAGACTTTCTCTCTTTAAAATAACAAAAACAAAATTAATCTAGGCTAATGAGAGTCAGCGCGAAAGGAGGTGCGCAATAAAATTTTAACAAATAAATTTGTTACTCCATTTCATGTCTTCTTTATTTAAAATCATTGAACGTTTCGATTCTCTTTGGAATCTTCATCAGCAATATTCTTAATCTATATTAGATTTCGCAAACGGTCAAGGTAGAGTCACTTACAGGTTGTCAGAATTGTAGTGTAATTTGTTTAAATTCATATACTTGAGATATTTAAAATTAACCAAAAAAGTAACTTACCCACACGATCGCCAAATCTCATCATGAAATTTTGGATAATATTAATATTCAGAAATAGCTCACTTTTTAATACATTTTATGTGGATTTGATTGAACTTCGTCTAAGCCATCCGGAATGATGAATAGGTCTAACGAACATTTAAAAAGACAAAGGTCTGATCAACGGAAAATATAAGTCATAATAAATATAAAATATAAAGACAGTATATTCGTATTAAGTTGCTAATTTTATCATATATAACATATGTAATATATTTAATATATATAATGTCAAGTCATAGATATAATAAGACCCGAAAATTATTGTAATAGTTTAAAATATAATTTAATACAAGAGTTAAAGAGTTAAGATCTAAAACAATCAGTCAAAATTTAACGCGCCGCATTAACATTATGCGTAAAATTATGTAGTAAAATTATATAATCACTTATTGTAATAATTACAAATATATTTAATACAAGAATTGATGAGTCAAAAAGAAAATCTAAAATAAAAAGTCAAAATTTTAAACGCCGCGTTAATATTGTGCATAAAATTATGTAGTACATTTATTGCTCAGTCTTGAAATATAAATGTTATATCAAATTATTTAACATAGATGCATAAGTATGATGTAATCTATCTGTTTCAGAAAGCCAGTTAAGTCCATTTTTTTGTATACGTATATGTATTTTCTCAGATATTAATCGCTTGTTTAACATTCTTTTTGAGTAAAGTATTTTGACATTCTCCCAATTAAATTCGTGATTATATTCCAATGTAATCCGTGATAACAGATTGGCTATTTATATTCCAATTTATGTGATTGCGATGTTCTGCAATCCTAGTACTTAGTCTCCTACTCGTTTGATCTACGCAAGTTGTATTGCAATCTTTGCACTCAATTTTATTACCGACGAGATATTATTAAAAACTGTCAACTCTAGGTAAATTTTCGGCGGTATAAAAAATGCCCCAAGGAGGTAATTGAAGAACGCTGACATTATCGACAATTTAATATAAATTTGTTATTATTAACATAAATATTTGGCTTATACATGATTAAATTCATGATTTTTTATTACATAAATATTCCATAAATAAATATGCATACTTGTAAAGCTTGTAATATTCTATATCGTGTAAAAAAATTACAATTTTTTTCTCTGTAGTTATCATCTCTGTTGATAATCAAACTTTGACAATAACACTAAAATCATAATTTTAAAGAAAAATCGAGTATTATTGAGTTCTAAATGCATAAATACATCTATTAAACTAATAAATCATAAAATAAATACAATATTAGTTTTTTTAACTCTTAATCATTTCAATATTCATAAGGACGCGAACTCTCATAAGGATGTCGGTCTTTAATAATATCTTGTCGGTGATTTTATATACAATATTTTTGTTTGTATTTTTTTCGACATAAAATGTATTAAAAAGTGAATATTAATATCATCCAAAGTTTCATGATAAGATTTGGAGATCGTGTGTGTGAATTACTCGTTACTTTTTTGGTTGATTTTAAATATCTCAAGTATAAATGGATTTAAACAGATTATACATTGTTACAGATTGTACTACAGTTTTGGCAACTTGTGAGTGATTCTACTTTGAGTACTCTACCGTTCGCGAAATTTAATATGGATTAAGAATATTGCTGATGATGATTCCAAAGAAAATCAAAACGTTCAATAATTTCTCAAGATTTTAAATAAAGAAGACATCAACACATTAAATGGAGTAACAAATTTATTTGTTAAAATTTTATTGTGCACTTCCTCTCGCTGACTCTCATTAGCTCAGATTAATTTTGTTTTAGTTATTTTATGGAATGTTATTTATATTTGTAATTAGATCACCCCTATAATGTGTAATGTGCTATTGAAACACGATATGTAAAATTCTTAATAAATAAATTCTTTTGTATGTGAAAAACTTATATCCTGACAAATGATCTGTTTGATCCTATTGGAGTTTTAGTGACGTTCTCGGGAATCTTCCTTGTGAGTACTATGCCTACGTGATTCTTGATTGCTAGGTGTAACAGGTCTTCGTTTTGACCTTTTGAATTTAGCGATATCTTCGCCGAACACATCACCAGTTCGAAGAGCAGATATCAAGTCGTCGAATTCGCCTTTGTTATCATTCTGTTGTCCATTACTATTTACTTCATTCTTCTTATTTAAAGATATGCTATTTAATATACCCTCTCGCGAGTTCTTCCTCTCTATCGTTCTCTTTCGGAGCTGTAAAAAATTATAATGCAATATAATATTTACGTTTTATACGCAAGAGGGCTCCTTTTGCCTACAAATTGCCTACAGATCGATTGCCTACAAATATTTAAATTGTATAAAAAAATAATTTGTGTTTTTAAAGTAGAAAATAGTGCTCATAGGCAATCGAACTGTAGACTTCTTCTTCTTAACTTAATGGCTTCCGTTTCCCGAAATTGTAAATGGAGATCGATACGGCCAGATCATCGTCTTATAAGATATACACAAAATAATCGATTTGTAGGCAAATGAGATATAGGCAAACGATGTTAACTAATACTAATATAGGCATAGATGTCTATATTAGTATTAGATTGCTAACTTTGACTAAAATGTTGTAAATGACCGGATATCCGGTTGAGTTCATTTAATGGCTGCTCCAATCATTTTGCACATATCGTACACACACACACACACACACACACATACACACACACATAGTATAATTATATATTGTTGCTGTCATTAAATCAACTCAGAAGTTAGTGATTTACTATACTATCTATGGCTATAGGTAATCAATTAGTCAAATGGATTCTTCCTTTATACATGTATTAATTTATGAAATACATTGCTTACTTCCTGTTCTTGTTTTGCTCTACGTTCCTCTTCTTCGATTTTCTTTCTCATATTTTCTACATCTTGTCTTGCTTCAGCTAAGGCTTGTAAAAAGTTTTCAAAAATGCCAAAGAATTCATCTGGTTGAACACCAGCCGAATCTTCACCAAATAGTCTCACTGCTCGATCAAACTGTTTTGTTAAAATTAGTTATATCATAGTCAGATATATTTGTCACAGTCGCAATTAACATTAATTGTTTATTCTTACTCTAGTTTTCATGTCTTGAAATAAGTCTTCGGCCTCTGCTAATCTACATGTGGCTTGCGCCTGGAAGTCTCTCATTGCTGGTAAAAACATATCTCCTTGAAGCACCTGAGATTGACCTCGATGAAATTCTAAAAAATGAGTGAAATTAAAATAAGATAAATGTTACAATAATAATTTATTTTTTTCAATGCTAACAATAGTCTAAAAGTATCTTTAAATAATCATTATTGAAAGATAATCTTTCAGATAATCATTAGCATTTTTACAGAAAAGGCATAAAAAATAAAAATTATCATAGACATAATTAATTGTTTTAAAATACTCATGAGCTTTTAAGTAAGTTAAACTTGCAGTTGCATTTATTCGAATTTTTATTCAAGTTATTTAAAATTCAATCATTATATAATCCGTTATTACCTATTTCTCTTTGAACATCCTGCAGTCCGTTTTTCAAGTTGGCCACTTCTTTCTGCAAATCGGCCATACTAACTTTAGCAGCCGTTTTAACATGCGGCATGTCTTCTTCGATTTCTAGGACTTCTTTAAATCTGGCTTCAAGAATTTGTACAAGGTAATGTAGTAAAGTTGTACCCTTGGAACAAGAAGATTTTGTATCGACTAGACGATTCAAAGAAGCTAATCGGAAGCCGCACGCGTTACCCCGCGCGTTTCCACGATTCACGTAATTTCCCAATGCTAAAACTAATTCTAAAAGTTTTCTGAGTCTCCTTGATCTGGCTACTTGTCGGCTCGCTTCTAAAACTGCTCGCATCCTCGGTGTCAATTCCGCAATGCTAGCTGCGAATTTCTTTTTGTAATGAAGAGAACGCAATCTCTGTTCATAATGAGGCACCCTAAAAACAAGAGATCTTACTTTTATTCGTTTTATGTTTTATTGATCTGTTTTGTTCTTGCTTAAAGAAAGAATAAAATTTTGAAATAATTCGAAAATTAATTAATCGATGAAAACAATTATCATAATTTTAGAGAGAGAAAGAGAGAGGGAGGGAAAAAGGAAGAGAGGGAGAGAGAGGTGGGAGGGAGGGAGGGAGGGAGGGAAAAAGGGGGGAGGAAGGAAAGGAGGGAGGGGAGGGGAAGATCTATAAAAGAGTTAAATAATGTTAGAAATACAACTAACTTTGATATTTGATATAAAAAACAGTCAGCCCTGTTCTGCAATTCTTTTTGATGGATATCTAACAAGGCAGCCTCTTCCGAGGATGGTATGTACTTTAGCAACTGTTCCACCATATCGATGTGCAAAATATTCTGCTGATCCATCGATAATATCGTTCTAGTAATTTCATTATCAGACATTTTCAATTTTGACAATAATATAGTGCAATTCTGCGCTCTTCTCGAATCTATTACCGACATTGTCTTCTTATTCTTTCCTAATGTTCTCAAATCCTCTATTGAGCCTTCCGTAGAAACGCCATTTTTTTGATAAGCGCAAAAGATTTTATCAATCGACTCGAGGTCCATTACGTTATAGAGTTTCGAATCGTCCAATTCTGACCATATCGTGCCTTGTAATTTCTGCTCAGGTATTTTGGACCAGTTAAATGACTTCAAAGGATTACTCGGCTGTGGAACATTCTTTATTATCTCCATCTAAGACATTTAATTTGAATTAAATTATCCGGCTAAAGAAAATTACATTATATATAACAAATTATACTGTTGTGATTGATTGTAACAAGTCTTAGAAAGTGTTTTTAATTGTGTACTGTTTTTTAAACTAATTATTAAATGTTAAATATTATTTTTTTATTGCTGTTACATAACAAATATTTAATTTATAAACTTTTAAATATATAGTAATAACCTTCATAGGCGGAGGAGCAGCCGGCATTAAACAAGGAGGTGGCGGAGGTGCTAATGGGGGAGGTGGCGGTGGTGGCGGAGTAGGTTTGGTCTCAACCTTCTCGAGTACTTCATCTTCCACAATTTTTAAAGTAGCTTTTGCATCGTCTGGCAAACTTCCTGAAGCTACTAATTGTTCTAGACGTTTCCTTTCTGATTTTTCGTTGTTAACTTGTCGCGATAATATCTCAAGGTTATCTTGCAATTCAGAAATTTTTTGTTTTGTCTCTATGTGCATCGATGTCTCTTTTTCAAGACGTTCTTTGATCCTTGCTAAACTTGCTTCCATATCTTCCTATAAATAAATAATCATATATAATGACTATTTGTTCTAAAAAGCAAATAATATCAAGCAATAAATGACAATTCAAATACGACATCAATTTATGACATATCAAAGATAATAAGAATAAAATATAAGGATAGCGAATAACTTATCTTATATTAAATAAATTTATAGAAAAAGAAAAGAAATGTTATTTATCATTTTATATATTACTGATACTGATTAGATTTGACTTACATACATTAAAAATGAATTCAGTATATCTAAAAAATATCTTTACGTCTGAATAATATGTATTTTTCTCGTGTTTATATTATTATACATCGATTTCAATATTTTAAACGTATTTAAAAAGTTGTGATAGTTTCAATAAATATGTAAATTAAACTAAGAAAATAAAATTCTTTTTGTATATAGACTGCATATAGTATGCCTGTGAGTACTTTTTATAAATAAAAATTTGCTATTATTGGAGATTATCATAAAAGATCCATTAATTGCTATTGGAAAAAATATGGAATTTGGATAATACTTTTTCTTGAGTTCTCAAATCTAATTCTTGCTCCTTTTTAGCCAATTTTGTAGATATGTCCAAATTTTCGCGTTCCATCTCCTCAGCCTTTTTTCTTGCTGCCACAAGTTCCTCCTCTTTGGCGAGAAGATGAACAATTTCTTTCACATTTATATCTATTGGAGCCACATCGGAATTTCTTACTAACCCCTCGTTGCTTTCAGACTGTAAAACAATTTGCTGAACAATTCGATCGAATAATAACCAATGTTGAGGATGCGAACCGTAATCCACTGAAAAAAATTAATTTGCATTGTAAAATGTTTTTGTTAAAAGTAAGATCTATCAATCCAAAAACTCACGTGGCAATAAAAGACAATGTTCAAGTAAACTAAGAAGATGAGGATAAGCAGCAGTATGGCTGAGTTTTCGTCGCAAAAGATCAAACATGGCGCTAGCACTTTTAGTGTCCACATGTTCCTTTTCGAACTTTCTGGCGAGCTCTTTCTCATCTTCATTTCGTACCATCTCAAAAAAATCAAGATGCCTATCGAGTGTCTCATTTTCGTATTTTCTTAATTTCTCGATAATAGGTTGGATGCCGAGCATCAGTAACTCATATCGTAAGTGCAGCCTAAACTCCAATGTTACTTGGCCAGGTCCATAATTTAGCACGGCGTTGATGAATGACATGATCGCTGTTTTCAGGGATAAATTGTCTTTATAGATGCCAAAATTTTTGTCAAGATCATTAATTATACATTGGAAGCGCGTTCTTTCGGAATGATATCGTTGGAAGTGCAACATGGCTTCTAAAACTTTGCGGTGACCGCCTGGCACTAGACAAACTGCACCGAGAATTTCTAGGACAGAGATTTTTGTTTTTATATTCTCAGAAGCAAGTGATTGTGATATTGTGTTGATTGCCGTCGGATGCGCTAACACATGTGCTCTACCATTCTAGAAAGAAAGAAATATTAATTAAAATTGAAAGAAGAAAAACTGTGATACAATGCAAAGTTTTCCTTATTAGAGGCATCATTGAACAGTGATTCACGTTCTCAATCCTCATGCAAGTATAAAAAAATTAAATAAACTGCTTATTAATTAAAAATAAATAGTTATTAATAACGATTTTTATGGATAATGCTTACCTATATTGATAAAACTCACCGAATTATTCATTAAAGCCTTTAAACATCCTATAACACTGGTGTTGATATTACTATTAGCTGCTTCAATATCCATAGTCTCTAGAACTTGTAATAAAGCATTTAAACCATCTAATTCTATAAATCTGAGAACAAAGCTATGCGGCTGCGTCCTCAGGGCAGTCTTTAGAGCTTCTGCTTGACGCATTTGATTTGATACCTCTTCATCTTCTTCCGGGAAAGGATTCTGTGTAATAGCCAATAGGTTTGTCACATATTTATATATACGATAAAATCGATAAAAATACAACAATATTTCGCAATTCAATTTTTATAACTCTTTTCCAGTAAAAATTATTAAGCTTTAGTAGTATATTAATATAAATATAATACAATAACATGACACAAAAACTTCGAAAATGTGAAGCAACTTATGAAGTATACGATAGCTATTTTACAAGTTTTAAATTTTCTTACGAGCTGTTCACCAATCTTATAATTTTGATTCTTATATCTTATCTTTCCTTATGGAATCTTTTTAATTTCAATAAAAAATCCAAGACAAAGTGATTACAATTTGAAGTAAACCATGTTAATAACATTGTTTCATAATGACATTCACGTAAACGTCAAAATTATTTTATTAAAAAAATGTATATTTTGTGTTATTTATTTCTTTATATTGTAGAAAGACATCTCCATGGTGTAAATAAATATTTTTAAAAACTCATCTATTACAAAAATCTATTTGATCGGAATCTGTTTAAAGTGATACTTTACATACAAAGAAACAAAATGGTTTATTTCATCATTATAGTAATTCCATTACACATTTTTATTTACTCACATTCGCTATCGTTTTCAATCTATTGATATAATCTTCGGGATCGCCGCTAAGGTCAGTGGTGCGCAAGCCTCCGTTGTCTAATGTGTCATTACCTTTCCTGGAGCAATATATTTGCCACTTTTTATTAGCTGGAAGTGCTAAAACTGCTTGTCGATTGGTTTGAGTTAAGTCCAACTCATCGACAAGTTCGAGAAACATTTTATTCAGCTCCTCCTCTGCTGGCATTGGCAAGGTTGGTGTCATTGCTTGTAGCGTGAGCGTACCCGTGTGTTCCACAACGCAATACGTGATTTCCGGTGGCTCGTCATCCTGCGAGGAGCATCTAGATTAGTTCAGTATCCTGTCATGCATTACAGATCATGCAAATATAATATGTTATATCAATAAATATAAAAAAGATAAAATAGTAGTTTTCTTGCTTTAATCTTATATGAGTTTTCTTGCTTTAATCCTATTGAGTTATTAACATGAATTTTCTAACATTTTTTGCTTTCTATTCCGTATACGGAGTATATGTGTACTATGAATAATTGCATTACTTGTATGTGCCATAAATTCAATATCAATTTAAATAAGTCAATGTTGCATTACACATACAAGAAAATATTTAAAGATGTTTAAAAATTTAATATAATATAAAGACTAATATAAAATTATTGCAAATACGTTCTTGCAGATTTAGCGATTAAATAAAAAAATATTTATAAAATAGTTACATATATGTATACGTATGTGAAGTTTTGGGGAAACAGGTAGAGCATTGTGATCAATAAAGCAAATGGCTTATGGCCATTGGCACAATTTTTTGCACTAAAATTCATGTTTGATTAATAAAACTTTCTAGCCTTTTATATGTGTTTGTTCATTGATCTATTGAATAATTTAACCACAGACATATATAAATAGAATAATAAATCGTGATAAATATTGTTCTTATGGTAATTTATTAATTATATAAATAGATTATTTAAATTGTAATAGAAAGAGATAAACCTGATTCCAAGCTGTCCTTGTTTAAGTTTTCATATGCATATGTATGCATCTGCGAGTATCGCGTGAATTTATATGAAAACACTAACGTTATTATTCATATAATTTATCTATCTGTGAGATTTAGTGAACACAAATATGGCGCTGTCCAGCGCCTATCTTCAAACATGAAGGCAAAGTCGGCAGACTATTTATAGAAATCTATGAATTTAACAAAATTTCTTATGAAAACAAGAAAGAATTGTAGAATTTGAAAAAATATTATCAACAATCCGTATATACTTTGTATATGGAGACATATGAAATTTATGCGGTAGAATAGAAAGTTTGAAATTCATAGACACTATGTCTTAGTCCATTTCTTAGTTATAATATAAATCATTATTCTGTAATTATAATTAAAAAATGCTATTATGATAAAATTTATAAACTAAACCCAAATTGTAAGTGTGTGTTTATTGATATAATCAATAAACTCTTCTCTGATAAAACTTTATGTAATTTTAAGATTTGGATATATTTGTATAGTATACTATTCAAGATTATTCCTAAAGCGAATAGTTACATTAAAAATAGCTTTGAATTAGTCGAAAAATTAAAAAGATTACACATTACAGGTAAACATAAATTAATTTCATTAGATGTTACATCTCTTTTTACAAATGCTCCAATGGAGATAACAGTCGATTGTGTGAATGAGCAATGGAATTTTATTTTCAAGGATTGCTCTCTGTCTAGGGATGAGTTTTTGGAAGCAATACGGTTTATTTTAGATTCCACTTTTTTTCGTTTCATAATAAAATTTATAAGCAAAGCTTAGGCACTCCCATAGGCTCTCCTTTATCACCTGTAATAGCGGACCTAATAATGAGGAGATTAGAGACAGTGTCCTTGATGTCGTTGATGATCGTTGAATTTGGATATTGTGTTTTATTACAGATACGTAAATGACATTTGTACCGCGGTTTCTCCCTTTAAAATTGATAATTTACTAAAACAATTTAATTCATTTTATCCGCGTCTCCAATTTAGTACAGATATAGGGGAGATAAAATAAATTTTCTGGATGTTACTATATCTATCAATAGGAATAATTTTATTCTTGATTGATACCGTAAACCGACTTTTTCAGGAAGGTTTTTAAATTTCAACTCAAATCATCCTATTACACAAAAAAAAGAGACAATTTTTTCGCTAGTTGACAGAGCTTTTACTATATGACGTTATATTTCATACACAAAATTTGACATTTATTATTAACATTTTATTAGATAATGACTACCCATTGATTTTTATTTTTGACACAGTTAATCAACGTATAAAAAATTTAATTAAAAATAGACTCATAACATATAAAGATTTGATTGACAATGTCTGTGCGAACAAATCTGCTTCTTGGCTTATGATACCATTTATTCCTCTTCACACGGAAAAATTTAAGCGATTCGATAAAAACGACATCAGGGTCATCTTTTCATAGTCCTAATAAAATGGGCAAATACATAAAAATACAGAAGGATATTTGTCCCCATGTATCGAAGAGCAGTATAATCTATACGATATCGTGTAATAATTGTGATGCGTCGTTGGACAGACAGGCAGACATTTAAAAACCAGAATTACAGAACATCGTAATCATATTAGACATAACATT
>NW_017305463.1:350646-354105 GCF_001594115.1 Trachymyrmex septentrionalis
GCAGGCAGACATTTAAAAACCAGAACATCGTAATCATATTAGACATAACATTTCTGTCCGTTCTGTCATAACGGAGCACAGGCTACAGTATGACCATGATTTCCAATGGGATAAGGTTAAAATTTTAGATGAAGAGCCTTGCTATAAGAAACGCTTAATTTCCGAGATGCTCAATATTAAGAAGCAAAAAAACAATTTGAATTTACAAACTGATACTGAAGGTCTTCATAAGGCATACATACCTATTATAAATAAAGTTTAACTTTTTGATACTGTATGGTCTGTCTCTTCTCTTAGTCCGTGGTGATCCGTATCAGGGAGCATACACAACAATCGACACACAATACCCGTCTTTCACGTCTGTGTTTCGTTTGTCTTTATATATTCCAATGGCTATTTTCTATACTTACAATATATGAACACACTTATTTGAGTAATTTACATATGTTTTTTGATGAGTTTTTATTCCTTATTAGAATTCCGATATATTAAATTATTTGCGTTTTATTTTTTTGTAAGAAGTCTTTTTACTTTTTTTTTATCAACTAGAACTTTCCCAAGAGATATGATACACTTTTGATTGTTCAATCATACGTGAATAATGTCGAGTTCTACATCAAGACTCATCCGAACTATGAATATTATGAATATGCGAACATTTGCGATTATTATTTGCGACAATTATTAATTGTACTACTGTTTTTTGATATGTTTAATGTCTGAAAAGAGCTCAATTTGGTAGCCAAAACTTATAACTTTTTACTTTTTCATTATGTAAATTTACCTCTCTTTATTTGTAATATATTCTTTTAATATTTCTTTTTGTATGATTTTTTAAAAGAAATGTGTCGACTCTTACTTTGCCCTTTATTTATTATTATTTATTTTTTAAAATTTGGAACACAAAAATTCCATCTTTCAAAAAAATATGTTAAAATATTAACATTTTTCTGTGCATATACTAAAATTTTTCAAGGATAATAAAAAGATATTACGAATACATAGTGCAAACTATATATGCAAAATATATATTCGATTATCTCAATTTATAATAATCAAAACAATTTAGAAGAAATCATATTCTGATGCCAAAGTTGATCAACAATAATAGAATGATAATGATAATAATAATAAAATGGTGAAATTTACATAAAATATATATACACACATATAGGATGCTTTAAAATTCGCTCCCGCAAAGCAAGACGTCCTACTTATGTTAAAAGAAACAACTTTTTCTTTTTGCAAAATTGCGTCTGACAAGTAGTTTTTGCAACAGAATAAGTTGAA
The DNA here is from genome assembly GCF_001594115.1 of Trachymyrmex septentrionalis. Taxonomy (NCBI): domain Eukaryota; kingdom Metazoa; phylum Arthropoda; class Insecta; order Hymenoptera; family Formicidae; genus Trachymyrmex; species Trachymyrmex septentrionalis. Next base: position 351,937 of record NW_017305463.1, read on the forward strand.
GTTAATAAATAAGAGCTCTGATCTACTCGTATGTGGCGTCCAGAGCCGGCGCGCGCTCCTCGTTCATTCTTGTATCTGGCTAAGTAATTGGCTAGTATTCATAAGTAATATTTTAAAATACTAATATACGGCTTTGTTATAATTAGTTTACGACTGCTTATAACTACCATACGCAATTGTGCAATATTTAAAAGAATAGAACTTTCAATAAAGCATCAAACATATTATTATTTACATTTGTTTTTACTTTCAGATAGACCTGATAGATCTACGAAATTAGACAATTTTTTTAACTATTTACTTATTATTACGTAAAAAATGAAAGCAATAATTTATTCTCCTATCTTTTCATTTTTTAAGCAATACATTATAAAAGAAGATCATGGTCAAGTATTCACGTAATTGATTCTTATAACTTAAGACATACAGGCTTAAATAGTCGTAAACTAATTATAACACATATTAATATTTTACAATATTACTTATAAATTAAGGATTATATAGATGTAAGTGAACAAGGAGCGCGTGTCCTGAGCGCCACGTAGATCAGAGTGCTTACGAGCTCGTATTTGTTAACTTCAACCTGTTTTCCTGCAAAAACTATTTGTCAAATGTAATTTTGCAAAAGAAAAAAATAGTTTCTTTTAGCATAAAGTATGACGTCTTGTACTTCGCAGGCGCAAATTTTGAAATACCTTGTAGAGGGTTTTAAATAATGCATTAAGATTTCTCGAAAACTATGTAGATACGGAAAAATGTGTCAAATAAAAGTTGTGTGATTCGGAGCGGGATATAAAAGGTATCATTGATTTGACCTTGTATGGCGTCGTCAAGATCAGGTCAAGGTCTCATCAATTTTTTTAAATAGAACACTATTTTAAAATTTGTATAAGGAAAAATTTGAATAAGGAATCTTGGTTAGTTTGATTTGTAATACGGATTCAAATCAAACTAACCAAGACTCTTTATAAAGCAAAGAACTGAAAAGGATATGGACAGTAGAAGTCAAGCGCAGAAGACGTCGCGCAAATAATATATCTATGAAATGTGAAACTTTTTTATTCACTAAAACGCGCTTACATGTTTCGGCTCACTTTTGAGTCTTCCTCAGAGACAACACAAACTATTGATAGAATAATTTTTTATTTACAGTTTATTTATGTTAGTTTGTGTTGTTTCTGAGGAGCGCTCAAAAGTGAGCCAAAACATGTAAGCGCGTTTAGTGAATAAAGAAGTCTTCTGCGCTTGACTCTTACTGCCCATATCCTTTCCAGTTTTTAAACGGTTTAAATTACGAAAATTATGAATAAAACCTTCTTTGCAGAGAATTTCAAGAACTTCATTTTTTGTTAAACACTTTTTTTCTAAAATCAATAATTTCCGAGATATAAAAAAGCGAATTTTTTGTAGTTTTTTTAAAATAGCGGCCAAAATATGGCCAAATGTTAAATTTTATTATCAGATTTGTTTTCAGCAGTCAAAAATACATGGAAAAATTTGTTGTCATAATTTTCCAGATCATGTAGTTCTTCTAAAGGTTAACCATCTTTTTTCCGCTTAACTTTGTTTATTCTGACAGCTATCTTGAGTGCGTCATTTTGATTTTCCGAAAAAAGGCAATGTTTTTTAAAAGTAGACATCCCAAGCAACAATTTAAGCCCAAAATGAATCCTGTAGATCCCTTTTTTTGGACAAGGGGAGTGATTTGACAAAGAAAGTCCAATGTATATATATATTTATGTACATATATTTTATAACCTTTCATTTTCGCATAATTTTTTACAAAAACTTTCCTGTGCTCATATTATCTTTAAGGATACTCATATGAGCCCAGAGAATAATATGAGCACTGGGAGGGTAATAAGAGCACCCGCCACCATTTCAACATTAAAATAATTAATTTCAATACTAAGATACATAAACCATCAACAAATCTATCAAATGATATGCATAAGATTTTTTTATTCTTATTATGCTAACAGCTGTAGATATATCAAAATGTTTCCTTAATATGCTTATAATACTCGATCGTACCGTATATACATATATGTACTCGTACATATATTTAATTTGTGAGATATGACACAGAAAAAATTTTATTTTAAGAGATTAAATATACTGTAAAGATTATATCTAGAATCTGACGTAATCTCATCATCACATGCTATA
>NW_017305463.1:354205-355374 GCF_001594115.1 Trachymyrmex septentrionalis
TAATACATATATGTACTCGTACATATATTTAATTTATGAGATATGACACAGAAAAAATTTTATTTTAAGAGATTAAATATACTATAAAGATTATATCTAGAATCTGACGTAATCTCATCATCACATGCTATACATAGAGAGTTAGTCTATACGTGTAAACTGTGAATATAGTATAATGAAAAAAAAAACATCAGTATTACGTGATTTAGACAGCTAATCGGACCATTAATGTTTCTCTATTTTCTAGGATTATAGTTACGACTAAACTTTACATAGTTATAGAAATAAAATTAGAAATAAACGATAAAAGTAAGTAGTGAAATCGTTACCTTTATCCCAGAAATGTAATTGCGTTACCATAAACGTTACTCAGAAGAAAATGTTACGTCGTGTTATTTGTTACTGAAAAAAGTAATTTGTAACGATAATGACGTTACAAATAACGCGTTACTTACCAACCCTGTACACACACACACACACACATACACACACACACGCGCGCGCGCGCGCACATACATATAGGATGGGTCTGATAAAAAGTTCACCATGTTTTTCTCGAAAACGGTTAGGGAAAAGACATCTATTATCGAATTATTATCGAAATTGTAGGATAAGTAGAGGGATATACTTTAATGACTTTGAGTAATCTTAAATGTCCTTGGTTTTTATACTACCAATAAAAAAATTTTTTTTAATGGGAAGGTATATTTTTTATTTGTTCTATCGACGGTGCTCGATGAGCTAAATAATTTTGTATCAGAGTATTTTTTTTTTTAATTTAACTATTGTCGGGATATAAGTCAAAATAAGTCAGACTATTCATGTTGATTGAAAGACATGCTTAGTCTTGGAAATCTTTTAATTTTTAAATCGTGAAAAAAGAGAAATAATACAAGACCATCTCTACTGATTCGTTTGTTTGAAAACATTGAGCTCTTGTCTTGTAGTTATTCGAAAATTATTGTAGTACGTTTTTTTTAATATTCAGATTTGAGTTAAAATTAATAAGTACACTGGTAACGCTGCAAGTAAAGTTAAAAATGTTAAATTCTAATGAAGAAGCTTTTGATATGTTGACGATTTACTTTACAGTGAGTGTAGACAAGATGCTACGCAAGCGACTAATTTGCTGCTTTCCAAATCATCGTCATTTCTTAATAGGAGTTTTT
>NW_017305463.1:355474-362388 GCF_001594115.1 Trachymyrmex septentrionalis
TACAGTGAGTGTAGACAAGATGCTACGCAAGCGGCTAATTTGCTGCTTTCCAAATCATCGTCATTTCTTAATAGGAGTTTTTACACGTTTGGCGAATTGAGTGTGTGTTATTGGAAGGCAAGTAACGCGTTATTTGTACCGTTACCATTACAAGTTACTTTTTTTGGTAACGAATGGGTAACGACATTACATTAGGTTTGTTTGCGTCGCATGCTTTAACATGCTCTAAAATGCTGCTATTATAGTATTTATTCACTCTAATGCGCTCGTGAGTAGGAACTATAGCAGAAGCACATTGGAGCATTCGCGACGCGAACAAACCTATTTTCTTCTGAGTAATGTTCATGGTACCGCAATTACATTTTCGGGGTAACGGTAACGACTACTTTTATCGTTGCTTTATTTCTAATTATGTAAAACTATAGCCCTAGAAAACAGAGATGAAACATTAATGGTCTGATTGGTTGTCTAAATCATTACACCTTTTTTTCTTTGTATTTACAGTTCACACGTATAGATTAACTCAAACATAATTTTTACAGTATATTTAATTTCTTAAAACAAATTTTTTTCTGTATCATATCTCACAAATTAAATATATGTATGTAATGCAGATTACAAACAATATTATTTTTTTATTATATGTAATATAATTTTACCCTTAAAGTATTCACGATGAATTATTCGTATATTGTTTCTTTTTTTCGAAATACTGCACCTGGCTAAATAATTTTTCTATCTTTTTCTTCTTTTTAAATATACAATTTTATAAATGTTTTTTTAAAGATGTTAAAATATATATAAGAATATTTATTGATAATTTTTGTATATTTGCAAAAATTATGGAAATCTACACACAAACGACCCATTATGCACAGTAAAAGAAAAATGTATTAAGAGTTAAACATGTAATTTAAAGATATCTTATTAAAAGCAATACAAAAAATAAATTTATTTAAGTATAAAAATGACAAAAAATGCAGTATATGTATATTAGATCAATTGGTAAGTTCCGTCCATCTAGCGGCGAGTAGATCTAGCTAGACCTGTCGATAACTCTAATGTTTAATTCAAGCTTAATTTTTTAGTTTTACCATCTGTCAATAAAATTCAGTATATAAAAGTATACGTTTGCATCAATAACATTGCTTTTTACTGCATCAAAATATCGACATTTGAGCCAAATAAGCGTCATTTGTACGAAGTATTAATTTTTTGCTTCAAATGGAAGAAAACTGCAGCTGAAGCATCGAATGCTTGTAGAAGTTTATGGTGATAGTGCTTCTTCTGATAAAATATGCAGAGAATGGTTTTGATGCTTTAAAAATGGTGATTTTGATGTGGAGGACAAAGAGCGTTCTGGACGACTAAGAGCTTTTGAAGACGAAGAATTACAGGTATTGATGAATGAAGACCCATGTCAAACGCAAAAACAACTTGCAGAAGCATTAAATTGTGCTTAATCTGTTATTTTCGATCGTTTGAAAGCCTTGGGAAAGATCTACAGGAAGAAAAATGGGTCCCATATGAACTGAAGCCAAGAAACATTAAAAGGCGAAAAATTATCTGCAAAATTTTGGTTTCTAAGCAATAAAGAAAAGGGTTTTTGCACCGAATTGTGACTGGTAATGAAAAGTGGATTTATTTCGATAACCCAAAACGCCAAAAAACCATTTGCGATCCAGACCAATCATCGACATCGACGCCAAAGCAGAATATCCACGGAAAAAAGGCAATGCTTTGTATATGGTGGGATCAGAAGGGTGTAGTGTACTACGTGCTATTGAAATCTGGTCAAACAGTCACAAGGAATCTCTACTGAGAACAAATTATCCGTTTGAGCCGAGCATTGCACGGAAAACGACCAGAATATGAAACAAGAGCATAAAGTGATTTTGTTTCATGACAACGCTCGGCCTCACGTCACAAAACTTGTCAAGGAAACATTAGAAACACTTCGCTGAGACGTGTTATTCCATGCGGCTTATTCACCAGACTGTGCCCCTTCCGACTATCACTTATTTCGATCGATGCCACACGCACTTGCAGAAGAACACTTTAATTCTTATGAAGATGTCGAAAAATAGGTCTCTGAGTAGATAGCCTCCAAAGATAAGTCATTTTCTCGCCGCGGAATCCGCTTACTGCCTGGAAGGTGGGAAAAAGTCATCACTAACGATGGACAATATTTTGCATAAAGTACTTTTTCGTTTTGTTTTTTAAATAAAACCATATTTTTTGCAAAAAACCGACGGAACTTTCAGATTGACTTAATATTGTAATATGACAGCATCTATTTTATTCATAAAAATAACGCACAATATTTATAATATTATAGGCATATATTTTTTGAGCTCTATTTCTTTACTAAAAAATAGAATTTTGACATCTTTTTTACATTTACCGCAATAAAATCTGTATATAATATTTTATTAGTGTTAAGAAAAAAAAGTAACGAAAAAGTAACGGCTCATTATATTTTGAGTAACGATAACGATAACGTTACTTTTGCAAATCAATAACGAATAATAGGAACGAATTATTTTTTAGAAAAAAGGACGGTAGCAGTAACGAGTTATTTTTATGAAGTAATGTTGCCAACCCTGTTGAATTACATCAATTATATAATAGTCCGGATATTATTAATGTCATAAAATCGCGTCGATTAAGATGGGCAGGTCATGCGGCGCGTATGGATGAGAATCGAATTGCATATAAAATACTAATTGGTAAACCGGATGGGAAAAGACCATTGGGTAGACCAAGACGTAGATGGGAAGATAATATTAGAATGGATCTTAACGAAATGGGGTACGAGGGTCACAAATGGAGGGATCTTGCTCAGGGACGGGAACAGTGGCGGGATTTGGTATTTGCGGCAATGAGCTTTCGAGTTCCTAACGCCTAATAATAATAATAATAATAATGTTGCCAACCCTGCTGGAAGTGTTAAGGCACAAAAGCAAAATGTGACATTGCTATTGTCAATATAATGACGCAGCAGAGGACAGACTTAAAGACAATCATAAGCACAGAGAAATGTTGTAATAAATCGTTAAACAAAATGTACTTCCTAAATGTATTTCTGGCAAACAGCGGAAAAAAATTCGAACGAGGAAATTCGAGGTCACACCCGTTGTAAATCAGTAATGAACACCATGCAAAACATTTAACCATGAACATACAAGTATTATTCACTGAAAATAACTTGAAGTGAGCCAAAACGTACTCATGTAAGAAATCAAAGAAAACATTTATCAAGAATACGCAAAGAAACCCGCGGAATTACTCTCACTTGTTCGTTCGATTTTAAAATACTTATATGTACAGGGTGCGGCAGAGAAACTTACTTTTTTGAAAAACGCGCCAAACGGCAAGGGGTGAAGGTAGGAAGCTGGGAGGGGGTGCGTCCGAAAGGATAGGTCCTCAATTTTTGTTCCCCCCACAGCCAGTCTCGATCATGCTTTGGACAAGAGAGCAAGAGTTGACTGACCGCGATTTCGTGGCCCGCCAAACTGCATGTGAAGCTCTCCTTGAAACAGATTTGACTCCATGCGACTTCTTCCTATGGGGTTATTTGAAGTCTATTGTTTACAACAATCGACCAGAGACCCTAGCTCACCTGAAGACAAACATTCGGAACGCCATCGCCGAAATACCGGTGGACATGCTTCAGAGAGTGACGCAAAACTTCAGAAATCGACTCAAACAGTGCATAGACAACGGCGGCCGTCATTTGATAGATGTAATTTTCAAAAGTGCATGAAAAAAAATTTGATGAGGTGATCTGTAAGAGGAAAAAAGAATTATACCGATATCTGCAATAGTTTCGTTTTTATTAACCTTTAAAAAAAGTAAGTTTCTCTGCCGCACCCTATATTTTCTTTAAAAGGACAAAAGACAATTATGCGTAGAAACGTGTATGTAGGGCAATCGAATCCCGTATGCTGTATGTAATTAGGAAGTAAATGCGCTTACGTATATAGTGATGAGTTGTTTAACTTTAACTTGTTTATAACTTTGTTAAAAGATGAATAAAAGAAAATCACGCGTGGACAAACATACTCGTATATGTATGATGAACAATTGAATCCCATGTGTAATTCGAAAAAAGATTCATATGGGGGTGCTATAATTTTTTATTTATTTATAATTCTTTTTAAGATGAATAAAAAAATTTTTTATGGACAAATAAGGACAAATAATGGACAATTGAATGCAATGTAGATTTTATCAAAATTCGCATTTAGGGGTGCACAGACATACTCACGAAAAATAATTTCTATTTATATTGTATAAAGTAAATGTCTCAGTAGCCGTTTAAGTAGACGTTAAGTGTAAATTATCATAAATAATACAATTTATAATATTATAAAGATTTTTAATATAAATATTTATATTTATTTGAAAACTCAAGCCTTTTTTAAACAAAAAAAAATTATTTAAGCCCACTTATAACAATTATTAATTAAAATATTTAAAGTAGTATAAAATACGTCAATGTACTGTTGTAGAGTGAGTGAGAGAGTATGTGCGTGCGTGCGTGCGTGCGTGCGTGCGTGTGTATGTAAAGGGGGCGCTCGCGCTGAATGCCGGAGAAACTGTTGTAATAGGTCTGTTGCGTTGCTCGCACTTTTTGCACTCGGCATCTTCGTTTTCTCTCTTTTCAGCCAAATATATATCTATCTCATTTTAAGGTCAAAAATATTTGGGGATTTCATGCAACGCAAACATATCTAATGGCTGTGATGAGAGACGACCACGTTTTGTATTCAGCAATAAAATACATATATATCTACCTTTGATATAACTGTATTCAGTGAGTGCTTATTAAGAATATCACATAAAACAGTACAGAGCCAGTTGGACAATAAAACGTAATTGTCCCAGTGTTTGATCACAATTAGAAAATTAGGATGCTGATGGGAAATATTAATATAAATAGATGTTTAATAATAAAAGATAAGATTAATTCAAATTGATCTTTAAGGTAGAACATTTGAGACTAATACTAATTTAAATAAGTAAAGTTTTGTGTAACTGTCCGGTTATAGATACCGTCCGGTCTCAGTGACTGGATATGTACCTATATTCGAACATTTACACAACATTTTATTTATTTAAGTTAATATTATAATAGTCTCATACGCTTTTTAAAACATAATATTATAATTAAATTGTAACTTTAAATGCATTTGAATTATAATACAGTAATCAAAAAAGCATTTGAGATTAATAATAATAAATTTTGTATAAGTGTCCAGACATGGAGGTTTACATATCCGGTCACTGGAACCTCATTGGTACTTCAAGAACTCTCGCAGAATGATTTTTGACATGAGGATCCAGTTCTGTATTCTCAAAATAAATTACAAGAAGATCTTAACTTTTTTCGATTTGTGTTGTGGTGTTAAATGAAACAACATTGAAGAGTGATGGAATCATTAACAAGCACAATTTACATTATTGGAGCAAAGTCAATCTACACTGGACGAGAAGTGTAGATCATCAACATCGATAAAGTATTAATGTTTAGGTAGGAATTATTGGTTTTTGATTAATTGGACTATTCTATTTTGTGGAATCTCTAACAAAAAACCGAGAGGTTTGTTCGTTTTCTTAGAAATAATTTTCCAAATTTAGTGGAAGATATTCCGTTGAGAGATAGGGCTCGAATATGACTTCAGTTAGATGGTGCACTACCTCACTTCGGTATAAATACGAGGCGAGAGCTCAACAGAATGTTTACAAATAGATTGGTAGAGGTGGTTCTGCGTTATTCTCTGCAAGATTTAACATGTTCGGACTATCTTTGGGGAAGAGTGAAGGAGTTAGCTTACTTTCAACGTTTTATCACTTCGAAAACACAAAAAAAAAAAATATTTTTCAAAATAACGATTCAAGAGTTAAAAGAAGTCCAAGCAAGCTTTCCACGAAGGGGCATGCCTAGATCAACATGGTAAACATTTTGAACATTTATAAAGATTATGCGTTTCGCGGATTTCTTCCAAGAATGGATCTGGACACGGAGGATTCAACAATAATTTCATTAATATTAACAGTAGAAGCTGAAATCATAACACAATACTAATATAACATAAAGGCATGTAACAGAGTAGTTGCGGGAAAATTACCCCCACTTTTATTATTTTTTCTGATTTTTGCGGCGTAAATCCTAGCGCGGCGTATTTGTCGGAGTTACCCTAGGCACATACACTACCGCTCAAAAGTTGGAGCACCTTATAATTTTTAGATAAAACCATATTTTTTACGCCATATTTTTTATATAATTATTTTATTGAAAAGATCGACATAAACATATGAATGTACGCTATTTGAGAAGAGCTTAAGTTTAAAACAATAACAAAGTTACATGCATATTACAAATTTCAAATGTTTTAATACTATGCTGTATTCTTTTTGCCATTTTTAAGTCACTTTATCATTACATATAGACTTCCTCTCTTAACATCTGATATAAGATTTTGTTTTTCATACATATAAGTTTTAACAAAAGAAACAAACAACGATCTTCGGATGAATATATAAACAATTTCAAACAACAAAGAAACCTATAGCCAAGGTCAAACAATGAAATCTGAGATTGCTTGTTCTTCTGTGAAAAGACAGTTAAATCAATTTTATTATTATTATTTGAGATTAAATATATATGTTATTTTTTATTGTTTTAAACTTAAACTCTACTCAAATAGTGTACGTTCATATGTATATGTCGATATTTTCAATAAAATAATTGTATCTGTAAAAAGCGGTTTTATCTAAAAATTATAAGATGTTCCAAACTTTTAAGCGGTTGTGTGTGTGTATATATATATATGGTACATATATATATATAATATATATATACATACTCATGTATTATATATACATATATATATAAACATATATATATA
>NW_017305463.1:362488-363062 GCF_001594115.1 Trachymyrmex septentrionalis
TACTAAATTAGCACAACTATTTTACTTTTAGCACAAGTATTTTAACACAAATTTTTAATATTTTCAAATAACGATAATGAAAAATCATCATATCGAGATAAACCACAGCTCAAAATAAAGCTTGAACATTCCTTTTGATGATCATAGAGATCAAATTTGAGTTACACAAAATATAATACAAAATAGCGGGCGTTGAAGGCAAACCGAAAAATATAGTTAAAAAATTTTTTCTTTAAACTACTGTTGCACTGCTGAGGAAAATCGGTTACTTGACACAAAAGTGTATGAGTCTTTAAACTCATTGATTTCCAAGCAAATCAATATTTTGAGCATTTTTCTATAATTTTTTTTGACAAAGTTATACGGTTTTAAAGAAAGTGTTGCTAAACGGACAACTTTTTTTTGTAAATTCAGTTTAATTTCGAAATAAATTATTGTAGAAAACTTTATCGGAAAAGAAATTAAAGTGTAAAATTCTACTCTTTTTTAAAAAATTTTAACTCTTTAATTTTGTGTGTGTGTGTGTGTGTGTGTGTGTGTGTGTGTGTGTGTGTGTGTGTGTGTGTGTGTGTGT
>NW_017305463.1:363133-363386 GCF_001594115.1 Trachymyrmex septentrionalis
TGTGTGTGTGTGTGTGTTTGTTTTTAGTAATGTATATTATTTCCGCAACGCTGTGCAGGAAAAATGGCAAAATAATTTGAGACAAGAAGAAGTTAGACATTTAATTAACAGTATATGCCCCAATGATATACGAATTGATAAATGCGAGAGAAAGCAATTCACATTTCTAAAGCATACACATACACACACACACACACACGCGCGCGCGCGCACACACGCACACACACACACACACACACACACACACACACAC
>NW_017305463.1:363486-366680 GCF_001594115.1 Trachymyrmex septentrionalis
TTAATTAACAGTATATGCCCCAATGATATACGAATTGATAAATGCGAGAGAAAGCAATTCACATTTCTAAAGACATACACATACACACACACACACACACACACACACACACACGCACACGCACACGCACACGCACACACACGCACGCACGCACGCACACACACGCGCGCACACACACACACGCGCGCACACACACACACACGCACACACACACACGCGCACACACACGCACACGCGCACACACACGCACACGCGCACACACACGCACACGCGCGCACACGCGCACACACACACACACACACACACGCGCGCGCGCGCGCGCACACACACACACGCACACGCGCACACACACGCACACGCACACGCATACATACACACAGGATCAAATTGCTGCAATGTTCACCGTTAATCCTGAGTAACGTCGAGAGCAGGATAGACATATGCATATACAGGGTGTTCCATAACGATTAATTAATGTTTCAGGGAATGAACGAGGATGAAATTTTGAACTGAAAGTTCCTTTGTCAATTTTGGCTCAGACTATTACTTACCAAGTTATTAACGATTAAAGTTGATCAATCAGATAGCATGCAGCTGGAGTATGTAGGAGCATAGTATGCCATGGAATTCCTCGCGCTTGCTATGCATTATCCTGATTGAAACTTTATTCTAATTTTTTATATTAACAAATAAATAAATCAATAAATCAATAAAAAATGATAAATAAATATGATCTGAGCCAAAATTGGCAAAAGAACTTTTAATTCAATATTTTTTTCTCTGAAATATTAATTAATTGTTGGGACATCCTGTATACACACATATATTTAAACAAAATTAAAAAGAATTAAAATTTGAAATTTACACTTTAATTTCTTTTCTGATAAAGTTTCCTACAATGATTTGTCTCTAAATTATATAATATATTTACATTTACAATAAAAAGTTGCCGTTTTGTAACACTAATTTGTTTAAAACAATATAATTTTGTCAAAAAAAATCGTAGAAGAATATTCAAAATATGGATTTGTTTGTACATCTGAGTCTTTAAACTTATTTGTGATGTACAAAAAAATATTTTTAATTATTTTTTAATATCCGCCTTCAATGTCCGCCATCTTGTATAATATTTTTTGTAACTCAAATTTGATTTCCATGGTCCTCAAGGGAAATGTTCAAGCATTAATTTGAGCTGTGCTTCATTAATACGATGATTCTTTATTAAGTTAACGTTATTTAAAAATATTAAAAATTTGTGCTAAAATTTAGTGGCCCGATTTTTTTGTCGGTAAATGTATATATATTGACCTATATAACACTCAATCATACTGATTTCGATACTGTCTTTACTATTATCGGTACTGTTTTTACTATTGTCGATTTATTCTCGCTTTTTCTTATTACTAACCAGTCAAGAACTGTAGTCAAGTACTATAGTCCACTAACGGCAGCAAAGGTCAGGGGATCGGCTTAAAGATTGGATTCCTAAGATACTTTCACACGTGAAAGAAATTTACGCCCAAAGATCAGATGTCGATTTATTCTTCGCAAACATCATTTGCAAGATCGTCGCGGTAAGAGATCACGCGCATGTACATATACAGAGAAATATTCGAATAAATCTCTCTCCAAAGTTTTTATTCCGATAATTTTTTACACATATATCTTTGTGTGGCGTATAGAAAAAAAGTGCATGTTGTCGTCATGACACCGAGAAATCATGTTGGTCTAGTCAATTAATTTATCTGTAGATTATATTTTGACGGATTCCACTACGAAAATAGTTATAAAATTCTTTCTCTCTCTTTCTCTCTCTCTCTCTCTCTCTCTCTCTCTCTCTCTTCACACATTCACTCATTTTTTCCTAATACTAAATATACAATTGTATTTGCACATATAGATTTTTAATTCATAGCCAACACGCCCTGTGATGTGAATGAAGTGCAAGCAGAGGATCGATCGAGATAATGGAATCTGCAAATCACAGACCGAACCAAGGACGACCACTTGCAGATTATGCCATGTTTCTAAAGGAAATGATTTTCTTGTTTTAGCCAACCATCGTAGTTAAAGATGTTAAAGACCTTGAATATTCATGCAAGATGGACATGTCACGTTCGTGATTGAAACTACAAGACGCCATTCATGTAGCACGATATTTTTTAAAGATTAGTTTTAGTGTGCAGCATTACTAAAAAAGTAAGTAGCAAAAGTAAATAATTTTTCAACAGTTTAAATTTGCCAAGTATATTGTTTACCTATATCAAGATTTTCTTTACTTTAACAAAAATAAATACACAAGAATTACAAGAGCAAGAAAGCTGCAATATATATGAAAACTAAAATAAATAGTGTGTAACTTTTACAAATATCAATGATGTTAAAAGACATAGCATGTGGCATACAAAAAAGATTTCCATCTAGTGATGCATTTTCCTAGGTTTCAAATAAAATAAAAATGTGATTATTTAATATTATAAAGAAATTTTCAAAGTTGCAACATTTAATGTTGGTCACAAAATATTACATTTACACGATGTGCAATGCATAATAATAACTTAAGGAAATTTATATGTGGAATTTTTTTATAGAATGATTAATAGAATGAGATTTTTGCTAACTTTTGCATTAAGAATGTAACATAAACAAATTTATTTTAATAAGCAATAATGATGTATATTTTTGATGAGAATAATAAACGGGTATGTTATTCTAAGAATTAACATTTATTTATATAAATTAGTGCTTGGAAATAAATTGAAATATTAATTTATTTGATTGATCATAAATTACTATCCGCCAACAAAGCATTATTTGCATAATCTAGTAGATTATAAATGATCTAGTATCTTTTCTCTTTATTTCATCGATGGTTGTATTTGTTTGTTTATTTATATGAATCATACTTAGACTCTTACTTGGAGACATCCGCAAAATGATTTCTTCACTCGTGATGGCATAGTTTGGCAGCGACCAACAAATTCTTTCAGAGGTTGTGAATTTTTAACAGAACAGTTTGGAATTCTCTGTAAATCATAAATAGTTTTATATATTATTTGTTATAATAAATTAATTTAAAAGATTTTATAAATCACATTTAGTTATCGGTAATACACACACACACATATGTATATATATGTACATTTTATTATTTTATATATGTATATATATATATATATATATCTATATATATA
>NW_017305463.1:366832-369103 GCF_001594115.1 Trachymyrmex septentrionalis
ATATATATATATATATATATATGTTTAAAATAGAGTTTAATCTATAAATATATGCAGTTATCATTGAAGAGAGGTACTACATAAATTGGAAATATATGTATGGAAATATATGTATGGAAATATAAATAAGAAATTATGCTATATCTTAACAAATAAATTTCGCATAATTTATAATTAAAACTCTATTTCTTATTTTTTTTCTCAAACACGGAGTAAATCAGAAGTGATGTGTTAAGTTAACGCAGCAAATTAAGATAGCAAAAGCGTTTCATGTGTCAACAATTAAAATTTCTTCATAATTTAATCACACACGTGAAAAAAGCGCCACTTTTCAATTATGGCTCCGAGCAAGTCGCTATTGGTCTGTTTTCTATTCCTGTACTAGAACTCTCTTTCTCGCTTTCAACAAACATCGAACATATAATCATTTCACGTTTAGTTTCAAAAGTGTACACTAGTTCAGCCACAAAAAGTTGACCTTGTATCTCAGTCTTCATCGTTGAAGGACAATTATAGTGAGATTATTTTTCTGTGTGCTATAATAAGAGTGCTATAATAAGACTTCTCTTTCACTCGATTATAGCATACAGAAAAATGATTCAATTATAATTGACATATCCTCTAACAGAGATTTTTTACGATAACTTTTCTTTCACATCGACATAATTGTAATCCTCCTTTTAATTAATCGCGATTTTTATTTTTGCGTACTTTGCAAATGAAAACTGTTTCGTTCGCACGTAAATACTCGAGAATTTGAGTCACCAACCAGTTTCATAAGCAAGAAATTCTCTTATCTCGCACTTTAAAATTCTTATCGCGCCGGAAAAACAGAACAACGTCAATTATCGTGCGCCAGTTATCGTGCGATTATGCATATCATTGTGATGTCCTCGATGGGACCACTCGATTTACAGCCTTTTTTTTTATAAGAAAAAAAGTTTTTAAAAAATGTAATACTTGATATACTGTCATTAATTAATTAATTCATTAATTTTTTATTTTTTTAACAAGAAAATGATATCAGAATCTAAAATAATTTTTTTAAATATGATAAATTTTATTTAAAATAAGTATTCATATTTTAATCTTGTGAGATATGTATTCTCAAAAGTTATTATTTTCAATGCAAGTTCTATCATACATGGCAAGTTCTATCATGCACTCGCTATTACACTATGACGATTTACAGATTTGTAAACACACTTTCTGAAACTTCACGTTATAATCCGTCTTAAAAATTTTTTCTCATAAAAAGAAAATATATATATATATCCATTACGCGTGAATTATGATTTACTATTATTATCAATTTACACGTAGCATGGCAATTGTATATAAACATATAAAAATAAATAACATTTTAAAAGATATATCAGTGTCATCATCAATTATTTAAGCATTCATTATGTAATATTAAATCATAAGAATAAAAAAGACATTAAAACAGATTCTTTATTAACTTGATCATGACGCCTTAGATAAGTATTAGTGATTAATAAGTAATCTATTGTTCGTTAGTCATATACAATATATTACTGTAATAATAATAATAAACTTTAATACGCAATCATTAATGGATAATGGTTTTAACAGTCTCACAATACTTTCATCGAATAATTAAGTCAGAAAATGGAGTAGCTATATGCTCATTTTTACGAATCATCTTTACAAGAAAATGTATACATAGGAAAAAACTGTTATTTTAATATGTATTTTAATGTTATTTTAATATGTATTTTAATATGTATTTTATGTATGTATTATATATATATTTCGTATATGTAAACTAAAACTTTAAACTTTAAAACTTTTAGATTGAAAAAACCCCTGTAAGAAGATTTATATTTGTAAAACATATAAATATATATAAACACATATATGTATAAATACATATATAAAATGTATATTATTTGTTCATATAAATTTCTTTCTTTTGTAAAATTTCTATTTGATACAAGAAAAATAACAATATTAAGAGATAAAATATTAAAGGATAATTTCCGCATTGTTTTTTTATAAGAAGTTTGGAGAGATAAGAACAATTTAACTTTTTGTGAAAGAAAGATGAAAATTATCTTTTAATTATTTTTTATGTCTTCTCATGACTATTATTTTTTTACTCATTACTATTATTTTTTTTATATGAAATTTTACAATAATTTTACAAAGCAAAGAAATATGTTTATTTCTTTTATTTTACAAAAAAATATGTCTATATATAGACATATTTTGTATATATGTATTTATCTATACATTTTTATACATGTT
>NW_017305463.1:369123-370149 GCF_001594115.1 Trachymyrmex septentrionalis
AAAATATATGTATGTACGTATGTATGTACATACATCAAATTGCATAGAATATAAACATAAATTTTAGAAAACTATTAAATATATATGCATATAAGAATTATTTATTTATATTTTTTACATAATGTTTCATATTAAAATAATATAATATAAGAAAATTATATTAATTAAAAACAAGCGCTTTTATGTACAACTGAAAACATATTAAAAATACGTACTGTACATATTGTGTGCAAAAGATCGTATGTATTAATAGACATGCGATTATATTCATCGATATGCATGTCAATAAATTCATGCATGAAATGCATGTAACAATGGACAATAAAGAATAACTGAATTACATCATATCTTTTCTCATTCTTTTGTATCGTTTCTTTATCTTCTTCTTATTAACTCTAATCATTTACATTTTCCTTTTCCTTCTTTTTTAAGTATTCTCATCAGAGGTATTCAAGTAAAACTTTGATGCGCCTTTTTCTTATCGATATCAGATTAAGTAAGTATCTGTTAATTGTGCTGTTGCCGTTTGAGATTAAACTATTTCCAATAAGAATAATTTTCTCTTATTAATCGCTCTATGTAATTGTTCTGTGTAATCGCTCTGTTTTATCATTCTATTAAGAATTCTTATAATTGCATAGTTAATGTAATAGCAAATTATATTAAAATTTATACATATTAAAATAAAAATTCTAGATTATAGATATATAAAAGTAATGTATCTGTGTTGTATATGTATGCGCAAAAATAATTGTAAATTAGAACAATATTTATATATTAAATAATAATTTAGATTTTTAAATATAATGAAAGATTTGTTAATAAAAGGAAGAAATATCAGGAATAAATATATTATTAATATGATATACACATTGTTATACTTATTAGAGCTAAAAAATTTAAAATACATTATTTGAATTATTTCATACTATCAGCTTCAATGATTGTAATAAATAAATTACTATATTAATATTTGTTACATACGAAGAATAAAAAAAGATGAGCTTTATTATTTAATTTTAGAAA
>NW_017305463.1:370249-373424 GCF_001594115.1 Trachymyrmex septentrionalis
GTAATTCTTTTCTTCATCTGAAATCTTGACATTGTTCCAATCAAAATCATGATTAAATTCAAATCTATGTTCCGTAATAATCGAGTGTTGATTAGTATGTCTATTGACGTGATTACGTGATGTTCTGATATTCTGGTTTTTCCTGAATAATCTTTTCGTTTGGCCTACATATGAAGCGTTACAATCAGAATAATTAATTTTATATACTACGTTAAAATGTAAAAAAGAATGTAATTTGTCCTTTTAAATTCTAATAAAAGAATTTAATTTATGTAATACATATAGGCCAAGCTAACGGTTATTTTTGAAAAATCTTTTGAATTTCTCTGATATTGAACATAGGAAACAATAAAAAAGATTGTTAAAGATTTAGTTGCAGATTGAGAATTTTTATTTGTACTAATTTCGTTGCTGTTAAGTTGTTTATATTTTATGTAAAGTCTTTTTTTGATATAATTAAATATTATATTATATTAAGAGAATATCCGTTATTCAGTTAGTAATAAAATGTTTATTACTAACCAAAAGTTTTTATCATGGAAACTAGGATATGATAATAATAAAACTCTGCCCGTTAGACTAAAAAATTATTCCCATTTTCTGACTTGAAGGGCACAAAAAATAATTTAAGTATCGTGCTAAAAAAGTTTGTTTCTGATATCAATTATAACAGAGTATTATTTTTTTTTTATCAGCGTTACATCAAGAAAGAAATTTAAACTATTACCATCAAGCTCTACTGTAAATTTTAATTTAGGATGAAAACTATTAATTACTTATGATCGTATCGATGTTGCACTCTTGAGTTGAGAGTACAATCATCGACACCTATAATAAAATTCTAAAGAGAACGATAATTTTTCAAGTACAAAAGTCTCTAGATCTTACATGACTAAATCTGAAATGGGAAATCCTATTGGGATACCAAAGGACTATTTGTAGAATTTGTCATTAAAGCTGAAGTTAAGTACAAACAATTGCTTTGAAAAATTCATCTTTTGGTAAATTAATTTTACTGAAAAAAAAGACTGGTTGTTGCAACAATTAGTAAAATATGGCATAACATTTTTATATAGTTGCAGCAATTACTTTTTGGTTGTAGCAGCAAATTTTTAGTTGCGTTAGCCTATCAAAATCATATACTGACATTGCGGATAAGCTAACACAACTAAAAATTTGCTGCTACAACCAAAAACTGGTTGTTGCAGATATATAAAAATGCTATGCTATATTTTACTTGTATTATTTAAATTATTGCAGTAACCTTTTCTTTCAGTGTATGATTAAGAAAATGCCAACGTCGATCAATGCTTTTTATCACTAAGTCTACAGATACGTTTGTAAAAAGTGAGACGTCCAATGATATCAACACCGAGTCATTAGATATAAAAATTTGCTTTAGTAAAATCATTCATAGGTTGAAAACTGTCTTTATGTAACCGTAAAATTTTTTTAAGTTATTGTCCAAAATTTTGTGTAAAAAGGTCGCAAGATTATGTAAGGGACTGTCTCTAAAGGAAACTATAACACAGGTTGCTCTGTTTGTGAATTTTGGGCAAATCATAAATCCTAGGTAATATTGGACTTGTTGAGTTTAAAAAATTATAAGTAAATAAAAAATCAGAAACTAATTCTCAACTTTTCCAAATTTTTAACAAATCCTTTAAGTCAGATAATACCTTATTTGAAGGATTGCGTTTGACAACAGTGTAGGTATCAGTAACCGGAAGCAAAAATTCCATTTTATTTACATAATCAATTTTCAAGAGCTACTACTACATTTCCTTTGTCAGCATGTGTTAAAATTATTTGTGGGAGTCTCTTTATATTAAGAAACAAGAGAATGGTTTAAATTTAGAAGAGGATACTGAAATGTTGGATTCTTTATACTATGATTTATTTTAGAAGAATGATTTTTCCAAATTTTATAGTTAATGCGCATACTTTGTTTTTATAATTCGTTTGATTTTTCGTTTTCCTTTTATTAATTGTGTGTATTATTCCCTCACTTAATAACGATAATTTTATTTTGACCTCTTCACACATTCTTGAAATTACTCTTACTGTACATACGTTCTAAATTATCTAACCATCAATATGTAATGTAAGTGTATCCAGTTTCTTTAATATTTTTAGTATTAGTATTTTATGTCTTTTATTATTTTTTATGTTATTGTATATTGCAGACAATGTAATATACATGTATTCGTTTGAGTATTTAGTTAAATACGACAGACAAGTTCTATATTTATTATATTGATGAAATAGTAAGCGGTCAGTACATATTTAAATTTACACAATTAAATTTTTTCAAAAACTACATTGAAAATGATCCAATAATAAGGATCGAAACGTTTTTATTTTATTTCAAAATATATGGTATTCTTGCACACCAACATCCTGTGCTGGCTCGCATTGGCTTTCTACATTCTTACGATTTATTCTTTGGAGCCTTCAATCAAGATTGAGAATTTTATAATTATAATAATAAAATTTAAATACATATTTCACAAAAATGTCTTTTAATTAATTTATTCTATTCTATATTACATTGTATCTTTAAAAATAAACAAAATAAATTATTAAATTTCTACTCATTTTAGAATTGTGTCATTTAATAATGGAAAAAAGGAATTGTATAATCATTAGAGATTAGTACATTCTCCTTGTATGCTATTGTACTTTCGAAAATGTCTAAAATAGCATAAATTATTCGATGTACTATCCATGAAATGAGTAACAAACTCAGAAAGCGTGCAGATTTTTCGATCGTAATAGTGGCATTAATGACATCGATGTTACTGCTGAATTCATAGAAAGTAGTATGATCAATATTGATGTGCAGTATTCGTGGTAATAGTGTTCTAATTTAACAATGTGAACAGGTATTTGACAGATCACTAATACAGATAGTCACGGCATGGAATTAGAATGTTGTAAAACAGGAAGATTCTCATTCATCCCTTGAACTTCAACTCTTTCTTCGCTAAGTACTTATCAGCGATGTACACGATGGGATATACATATATAAAGAGCAAATAAATTAGATAAATCAATTCATGACAGCGCCATGCTTACCACATTGCATTTAAGCAAGAGTGGTAGAAAGCAAAAAGTCTCGATGAATTTGTTGGAATTTCAAATTTTATATATTTATATATATATATATATATAT
>NW_017305463.1:373524-382938 GCF_001594115.1 Trachymyrmex septentrionalis
AGTTTACTAATATTTATATAATGTTACTTCTATGCATTTACTGATTTACAATTAGATACCTATTAATACAATGTATTTTATTTTGTATTCATTATATTGCTGCATTTTGTATTTATTATTTAAACCTGATACCATAAACATCAGCTACATTGATATAATTAATATTTATATTATCAGTTTATGTTATCAGTTTAAATGATGATAAAAATAATAATTATTAATAAACATTAATGATTTAAATATTTGAGAAAACAAAAAAGTTACAAAGAAAAAGAATAACGATAAAGTACTTCTTAATTTAAAATCAGCGCACGCGTACATTAAAAGAGATTTTCACTTACATATCTTTGATGATGATTCAAGTATTTTTTTCGAAATTGCAATAAAAAGTATTACAGATATTTCGTCACATGCTCATTATATATGAAGAATCACGTATTAGAAAGTCAATAAGATTTTAATATAACAATTAATCCAATTAGGGTAAAACCATCAGATGTGGATCAATCACTAATTCCGGATCACTTTTGATATTAAAATAATTATAGTATTTTTCATTAAATGATATATATCATAAGATTCTTTAGCACTTGTTTTATTTCTTTCAAATGTCAAGTGAATTTAATTTATTAAGAATAGCGCTACACATTTTTTTGATGTTGTTAATCTATTAAATATGTGAGGTTAATTGACGTATGTGATTTTAAAAATTCATTTAAAATGTAATATCATAAGAATCGCCTTATGATTTTTATAGTTAGGTAGTAAATAGCACTAGATTTCATGGAAAAAATCAATATTATTCTTAGTTGAGATTAAATGTGTCCGCGGGTGTTGTTTAATCACTATGTTATAACAATACTTTTATTGCGTAAATTCATTATAAAATTGTTTAAAAATTTGTCAAATCTTACAATAATGCCATCCCGAAAAGATTTATTTATTTTAAGTATCAAAATAAAATATAAAATAGTATTTATATGCAAAAAGTGTTACTATTCATAATTTAACTGTTTTGCTAAACATTTAATTTTTATCAATTTTTTAAAATTATCATTGATTTTTTATTGTCATTAATTTTAAATAAACTTGAATTTGTTAAAATTGCATCATTATCTACAATTAGAACTAGATCATCAATTGTGGGTCATCAATTATAATTTCGTTATACATATATTATATGCATACGCAAATTATTTTTATCCTTATGGGGTATAGTAACGCCACCAAAAAGAATAAAGCATTTAGAAGTGAAATGATTCGCAATTAGTACCTGGGGTTTAATTGTGAATAATTGTCACTTTATTTAAGGAAGAACACTACTGTGACGGCCAAAAAAAAATGTCTTTGTGAATTTTTTTTGTAAAAGTGAATAGCTTGTGTGAATTATTGTCTTTATATATTAGTACATATATTTACGAAGTATATATATTTACAAAGTTATTACAAAAAATTCATTAAATAATATTAATATTTCTAGTCTTAGTGCTCATTAATGTGCACCTTGAAAAACATGGGTGCACGGGCGCTCGTGCTGCGTCTGAACGGGAGCTCTAAAATAAAATTTTTTTTTAATTTTGAAGTAGGGGAAACCGGAGTCAGTTGACTATAGAGGTAAGTAGAATAATCGAGGCTACATTAAAAACAAAATACGCGAGACATGCGTAAACGTATCTAAGCACGCAGCGACTGCCGCTCAACCTGCTATAACATCTTGTTGCGAACACATCTATAACAGAAGTTATATCACAATTTTAAAAAATCGTACACCTAAGTAAATATTTTTATTCTTAAAGTTTTTGTTTTACAATCGTACATGATTGTTTGAGATATTTGATTTCTGCTTAGATAGTAAGTGTAGTTCTTACTTAATAAAGTCCAACAGATTTTTTTGTTTATGTGTCTTTGTTATCGTATATTGTTAATGTTTTTAAAAAATGAATAGATGGGGATAGTAGACTAACCACAGCATGGAACTGTATGACTCACATAGTGACGACTCTTATAGTACTTACTCAAAATTTTATTCCTTTAAAGAGATTTACCTCAGTGGTAAATGTTATAAGTTTAGTTCCCTCATGTCCAATCTCGAAAACTAGCCTCATTGTACGTGTTTTTGCATGAAATAAACAAATTTTGTAAAAAGAAGTATTGTTTTGTCCTGCGAAGCGAATGTTTGTGTTTAAAAAATATTTTTATAAAAATTTTATTAATATGTAGCCAAAGATGTAGCTTAAAATACATATATTAATCTTTATTTTAATAATCTTAGTCAAATTATCCCGGTTCCGAGGCTAGTTGAATCAGATGGAATGCATTAGAAAAATGCACTTTTTTCATATTAATTATTAGTTTCCTCTTATTATTAAAATATTATTAGGTAGTCAAATGTATGTCGTAACTGGTGTAGAATTCATTTTTTCGATGAGTCTCTTAATTTTGTCTGTAAAAATTTAAAATTAAAAAATGAGTCTATTAGCTCCCCGGTCTCCCTTATATGAGTGTAGTTTTAGTTAAGCGTACTGATTTTTTTATAAAATAATTTTAGACAAAACGCTGTTTTAAAAAAAGAGATCTCAATTTTACGAAAAAAATCATTACTTTTTTTATTGTTTCTCAAAAACTAATAATAATCCGATTAAAAAATTCGTACGCTTAACTGAAGACAATTTTGTTGTAAACATTCTGTCCAAAATTCAAGTCATTCGGATAAAAATTGGCTGAGATATGTAAGCGTTATAAAAACGTGGTTTTGAGAAAAACGTTTAAAGTTTTATGTGTTTAGTTTATATATTTGACCACGTACTACTCTATCATATTTAATATAATTCTGTTACGAATTTTAAATAATATTTTGGGGACATATTTTTAAAACTCCATACATTACATAAATGCAAAAAACAAAAAATCGATTTTTTGAATTCGTCAGTGTTCCCTCTTAATTGAAATTAAAAAAATATAAAACGGTAATGAAATGGAATAAAATCATTTATAACATAATTTTTATGATCAATCATGACTATTAAATGTTTTATTAATTGTTTGATATTGTTCTGGATAAAAAAAAATATGATTTTTTTTAAAGAGTGATTCACAATTGATTTTACCCTACGTATGTAATATGTTTTGAATTATATTATATATTCATGCTTTATAGAACACATTAATTAATTAATTAAAAAATTTAAGTGCCATTAATTTTTTAATTGGTTTTTTAATTGGATCAAAATTAATTTCTTTATAAATTTAAATAATTGTTATTATATTATTAAATTTTTCTACTACTATTTTTATATACTATATCAAATATTAAAAAAAAATTGATTATATTGATGGTTCGGTATCTATTTTTCCAATTGTACAATTATCATTTTTAGCAATTGTCATTTTTAGCCCAAATACAATTAAGCAATAGCAACTGCAACTTAGAGCATATACAAAGCATTTATTATTCATGTTGCTAATATAGTATACCATAACAGCGTGTTATACTTAATTTATATATAGTTTATAATTAATGTTATTTAAATTATACATACTAAACTAAATTATACACGTTACCAAATTTAATTTTCCTATTTTCTCCAACATGATGTCCATTTTCAATTTTGTCAATTTCCTCTTCGAAATAAATGTTTTCTTCTGAATCAAGAATCAAGACATCTCATCTCGGATATACATTCGAAAGTTGCTTGCTTCCCACGTGAGACTGACCAATATTTGTGATTACATTATTGAATTACATTGTGTCTATAGAATTTAAACTCAGCATTTAAAATTAATTTTACTCTAATTATTAAGATTTTATCTTGCTAAAATAATAGGGGAAACTGGCGACAGTTGTTAGAAAAACAATTCTTAAAAATATACATGTATTTCTTTATTTATAACAAATATGTTTATTTTTTTTTAATGCACATGACGTAACAACTATTTGGATTTATGGTATTATTTGCAAAAAGATGTAATTTTAGGCTATTTATGATTAAAATATTAAAATCCGAATTAATATATCTTACTTCAATTTGGAGCAAAATGAAGCAAAGCTAGGGAAAGTTGTAACATATTCTAAAAACAAATTATCTGTTCTAAAACATAAATTGACTGCTTTAAAAACACAAAGTGCTTTAAAAATAAATTATCTATTCTAAAACAGAAATTATCTTTTTATATTATTTTTGTTTTTAAATCAGTAAATTTACTATTAAAAAGCAGTGAATTTGTATTTTAGAGCAGAAAATTTGTTTCAAAGCAGTGAATTTGTATTTTTAAAACATTAAATTCGTGTTTTTGAATAGATAATTTGTTTTTAAACAGTAAATTTGTGTTTGTAAAGCAGTGAATAATATCTATTACAACAAGAAATACAATACATTCGCGGCTATAGAGCATGAAAATGTGATCTCATCGCGTAGCAGTATATTTCGTTTGCAGTATATTTCGTGGCTGACAGATTTTCTAATCTAAATAGTCGTCAACTTAAAATATTTCGATTCACAAATCAGAGCGACACTTTTTTCTTGTCGAATCTTTATTTTTGTACGAAAACGCGTAAACACATTCAGTGTAGTTTTTATCAAAATTTGAGGTGAGCGGATTCTTCTTAATATTTACTGTTAATTGTAATGGTGTTATAATGTATCCTGGCGATGCGGTACTTTAAACCTCAAACCGATGTTGTCAACGTTTATATAAATATATTTAAATCACTTGAAAATATAAAAAAAAAGACATGCACATAGCTTGAGAAAACATATTTTAGAATTAATAAAATAAAAACATAATAAAAAGCATTTTATTTGAAAGTTTAAAGCAAAAAAAGTACAACATCGTAAATTTACCCTTACATGGCTTATCTGAGCACCCTACATATAACTTCTTTTACATGCGGCGCACGCGCGATTGATGTCATGAAGCAAACACAGGCCTCGGTACTGACTATTTTTGTTCTTCAAATGATTATCTTATCTCTTATCATTAAAAAAAAACGCATTGTTACAACTAACCTCCGTTACAACTGTCCCCAGTCTCCCCTAAATCGCTAGAATTTTATTGTTTTGCTATTTTTGCTTGCGAATTGAGATTATACACGGCATTAAAGCTTCATTTTTTTTAAATCAATTCATGTTTAAATCAGTCTTTTCCTTTCACCCTTATAATCGGAGATATTTATGATTCTTCTTTAATATTCACGTGTCATTGTGTTTTTAAATTAAATTCTTGGTTTAAAAAATAGTTAATACCAAATTATTTAAAGATATTAAG
The DNA here is from genome assembly GCF_001594115.1 of Trachymyrmex septentrionalis. Lineage (NCBI taxonomy): Eukaryota > Metazoa > Arthropoda > Insecta > Hymenoptera > Formicidae > Trachymyrmex > Trachymyrmex septentrionalis. Next base: position 378,790 of record NW_017305463.1, read on the forward strand.
CTAATCATTAAATTGCAATTTTGACCGCAATGTCATATATTGTAATTACAAAAATTGGATACATCTAAAATATTTAATTAATCATTTATTAGTTATACAATTTTCATAACTTACACAAATTTTTACTAAATTTTATATTAAAGTTTTTTTTATTACTTTTAGTTATTTAAAACATCATATTAATACTTAAATACGATGTTTAATACTTAAAAATATATCTTTACAATGATAGTTTATATAAAAATTTAGATTTTAATTAAGATTAAATTTTATAACAATAAAGTTAAAATAATTGTAGAAAAATTATATTATTTATTATTATCATAATTTATAATTTGTTTATTATTAGACTTAATTATTATTACAAAGTCATTTTACATATTAGGTATATATCGGTTTACATGTATTATTTAGTCTTTGTTACCAAATTATTTTATAAAAAATATATTTCAAGGTTTTGTTTCACTACAGAGAAAGATTCTAACAAATGTTAATCAATTTGTAACAAAATCTGCCTTTCATATTTCTTATCTTTGATTATTCTTTTAATGTCCAAGATATAATTTCTGAGATCTACCTTCAAGTTGTAACAAAAATTATTTTTGTAATTTATTATTAAAATTTTAGCTTTTATTCCAAAAATATTATAATTAACATTAATAAAATTGTCACTTTTCGTTCAATTCATTGTTTATATTTTATAATCTTCAGAAAGAAGTACCTTTTGAAGTTTCATGAGAAGTGTTTCGTTGATTTTCTTCATTTATTTCTGACAATTCAATTTAATTCTCGTTGAGAAGAATAAAATGTTTAACAGCACAACGTTTCCAATGTAAATCCTTCACTTGTCAAAATATTTTGTATTTATAGAATTATTAAAAAATTCGACAATTTTTTTGAAAGAACAATGATGATTGAAAATTCTATCATAAATATTGTAAACCGACTTTTCTGCTCGTTTCAATCGAGACAGCGGACGACCTTCTCCGCGGAACGTTCTTGCACGCGATTGTAGGTTGAACTGCCAAGTGAAAATACAACACCTCTCAACCTGCACAGGTGCACATAGGGGTCCCCCAATCAGGCCTTGGAAAGAAGGGGGGCCTACTTGCGCGCTAGAATTTCTTTGCCACGAATACGCCGATCGGCTCGGGCCTGATGTAAAACCCGGAATATTATTTGTAATTCACATCGCACAGAAATCGAATTTGCGCTCAGAATAAATATGATTGTTAACTAGTAAACGAGTACAAAAAAAAGTCAAATTAAAAGTCACACAAATTTGGTCAAAGAACCACCTTGTTTTAATATTGGGTCGAGGAAAAGTTCTTCGTATTTAAAAAAAATTTTTGTTGCAAAAAGTTTTTATTTGTTGCGAATTACATCATTCGCTAGTAAAATTTCAGCTTTAAGAATGTTTTTTAAATTTCGGTATCATGATTTTAATCGGAATCATGAGCAATCAAAGTCAGAATGCTCCTTTATTTAACTCACGAATAACTCAGGAACAAAAAATCATAGGGACATTAAAAAAAAAAGATTTTGTAGAGAAAGCTTTAAGCTTTCACGATAGGTAGTCAAAAATTTTCGTAAATTTTTTTTGGGCACGTGAAAAACCCCCAAAGTGAAAACAAATTTTTCCATTTTTTTCAGCTCGTAGTTTTTTAAATTTAAAAATTACCAAACTCATAGAAACTCAAAAAATATAGTAACCTTTCAAAATATTTTTCAAAAGTAGAAATTTTAAACTTTAAAACCCTTTTTCTTAAATTTAAATGTCGTTCATTTTTGACGAAAATATTATATATACTATTTTGAATTACAAAATGCGAAGAAACTTTTTCCTCAATCCAATATTTTTATAAAATTTTCAATATTTTAATACAATAGAAAATTTTTATTCTAACAAACAAAAAGTTTATTTTTTTTTAATGCTTGGTTTCTATACATCTTCTGTACTTTTTACATTGAATTTATTCATAAAGATTATTATTGTTTTCGTTGGAAATATTTCTTTATCAGAAAATTTTCATTAAAAAATAAAATAAAATAATTCCCGGATTCACAAGTCGATTTGTAGTCGATTGATTTTTAGGATTGTTTGACTTGATATCTATTAGATTTTCTATTGATCTTTATTTATCGAACTTTGATAAAACATTGATCTTTTCGATGCAACGTTGATAAAATGTTGATCTTCGAAAATTAATAGAAAATGTGGTCGATATCAAACAGAAAATCAATAGATATTGATTTGATTCGACTTTTGAACCAAGATTATTAAATAAAATCTTAGATTCATGTTTAGATTATTTTTATCGATAAATACGCATTTCTACTTTTAAAATTATATAGTAAATTTTAAAACTATAAATGATAAAAACATAATGCTAAATATAAGAATTTGTATTATATAAAATTTCAAATAAAATAATAGCATTCAAATATAAGATTAGAAAATCTATTAGGTTAGTACATATGTGAGTTTGATAATAAGTAATTAGAGAACATTCAGAATATTCAGAAGAGTTCATCATTAATTAACGTACTTAAATATAGATGCAAAAGCAAATAAAAAGACAAAGAAAAGTTTCGCAATCAGGTGGTTCACCATATGTATAGATCATCGAATTTCAAATCGTATTTTTTGTTTTTTTTTGTTATGATTCATGTGTGTAGAAACACTCTGTATCAGCTAGTCTGGACATTAGCAGTTTTATCGTAACCCTATGAGACAAAAGGATATATAATTTCTCCCTGTATATATAGTGCAAAAGTTTCCGGCCAGTGACATTTTTACTTTAAAAAAATTTTAATCTCGGGTATAGTACAACATTTCGTTAGCCACATCTTGTATTAACACCCGATAATGATTAAAATTTTATCAGGCTTTTTTCATATATTACAAAATGTCACTGGTTGGAAACTTTTGCACGCCACTGTATGTAACATATACTATCTCACTTTAACTTATACTGTTTGACTCTATGACTTTAATTAAGATTGTAGAGTGGGACAGTGCAAGTTAGAGTGAAGTAATGCATATATACAGAGAAATTATATATATCTTTTTCTCTCGTAGAATTTTTGACAAAATCGGTCGTGACTCCCTGATATAATAGAGGCTTTTGTTATATCTTGTGTAATCTGGCATATGATAGAAAATCTTTGCTCGTCCTGCAGTAGTAGCCTTGCCAAGCGGAATCCACTCTTGTCTTTTCATCGCTGATGCACGACGACTGGTTTTTCAGGAGGAAAAATAAAGCGCATACATACCGTCTGTATATTTTTCTTCCTTTCTTGTACATGTACTTTTATGCTTTCCTATTGCATAACTGAGAGATGAAAAAGAGATCTTGTAGTCCCTTTTATTAGACCGTCTTAAGGATAATTCTCACATATATTGCAGGAATTGCACCTTGACACTCGCAACTTGATCGCAGATTGAATTGAATCAGCCGAGAACGTTTATTAGCGCAGTTGGCCTGGTAATAGCGTCGTTTTTATTATAGACATAAGGTAATCGAATTCTATATGTTTCTACTGAGTTTTGCGATTTTTCTAGTTTTGCTAAGCTTAAAATTGAAAATTGGTCAGATTCAAAAGAGGTAACATTTCTGAGTGTTAATAAAAAATATGAGATATTTTCAAATATTTATATAGATGCTAAAAAAATAAAAAAAATTAGTACTCCATGCTTACTGGATACATATATATCCAATATGACCTAAGTGTACATTTCCCTCTCACATAAAAAATATGCAATATTACTTATTTATAAGATTGTAAGTTTATTAATATATATCTGTATGTTTATTGATATTAATACTTATGTATAGGGCAAGGATTAGAGGTATTATGAACACTTTAAGGAAACATTTTGATATATAGCCAGTATACTGAAAACTAAAAAAAAATTTATGCATATCATTTGATTTGTTGATGTTTTATGTATCTTAGTATTGTGTGAAATTAATTATTTTAATGCAAATGTTGAAATGGTGATGGGTGCTCTTATTATGCCCAGTACTCATATTACTCTCTAGGTAAGCTAATATGAGCATCCTTAGGAGTAATATGAGCATAGGAATTTTTTTGTAAGTAATTATGTAGAAATGAACGATTTAAATATATATATGTATATATATA
>NW_017305463.1:383038-386647 GCF_001594115.1 Trachymyrmex septentrionalis
GGATTAAACTGAGAAGAAAAGTCTATAATTTTGCAACTTTTGCAATAGTTAATAAGATATTAATTGCCGAAAATTAGTCTTCAATAATGTTTTACTCAAATACTATTACCTTTACAAAAAAACTACAAGAGACAAAAATTGCTTATTTTTTCCTCATAGAGGTCTAAGAATTTTTTATGGAATTTTTTCAGAATTTTTTAATACCGTATTTTCTTAAGTTGTTAAAAATAAGAAAATGCTGTACTAAAGAGTTGATAAATTCTAAAAAAATTTGAAGAGTTCTATGGGAAGAGAATAAATAATTTTTGTCTCTTGCAGTTATTCTGTAAAGTATTTGAATAAAAAATTATTATAGACCAATTTTCGACAATGTTTAGTAATTAATATCTTGTTAACTATTGCAAAAATTGTAAAATAGTAGAGGACTGTTCTTTTCAGTTTAATCTATTCTACACTCATGCAAAAGATTTATCATTATTTTCCAAACATCTTGTATATATATATGAAACATTTTATTATAACAAATCAAATGTGTTTGTTTAATAAAACAAAAAAATAATACATTACAAATAGTTAGTAAGCATTACCAAATGGTTTAATACTTGGTAATATTAAGTAATGGTAATTTTTAAATACTTATACATTCAATATTTATAAAAGTAACAATTTTTGTTATTTTGGTTATATTACCCAAACATTTGATTGGCATTATTTCACCATACATTTAATAGCTATTATCAAACTCTAAGGGAGTCAACCGCTGCTAAAAAGATGTAAGTGATTGCTAATTATGACAATACATCACACTTTATTGCTAGCAATGCTATTATATTGTTAATATTGTTATCCTATGTATTGCCATCTATTGCGCACAATATTGTCAAATATAGTTAATGTATTACTAGTATATTGCTAGCGTATTGCTAGTACTGCTACTGCTAGCATTGCTTATTTCATTACTGTATTGTCGCAATATATTTCTAAAAAAATGAAGTATATAAATTTAGATCAAATTTCGCAGCATATTGCAATGTCGTGAAGCATATGCATTTTTTTATAACAGTTGACACTACTAGTAACCAACCATTACAAAAATATAAAGGGTACTCATATTACCTGCAATACCCAATCTTACCCTATATACAGGGTGTCTCACGTAAGACTGGCCATCCGAATAACACCCATAGTTTTAGAGATAGTAAGAAATGCTTGAAATAAAGTTGTTTGGCATCATGTGATGATGAACATTTTTTTAAGTAGAGGCGCTTAAGAGATTTGAAGATCACTTGTTTTTTTAAATAGATTATGTGATTTTTTTTTATATTATATGATTCCTCTAATTATTTTGCATATAAAAATATTAAGATAATGATATCGAAAAATCAATAGTTCACGAGATATTTTATGCTTTACTCTAGCACATATTACCATAAAATGTAAAATAATTCGTAAATTATTAACTTTTTGATAACCATACCTTAATATTTTTATGAGCAGAATAACGAATCAGTTGGTTGAAAGAAACACATAGTTGCTTATTTAAAAAATTAATAGTTTACATTAATATTTTTTACAGAAATATTACAGAAATATTTTACAGAAATATTACAGAAATATTTAACATATTATGTGCCAGAATAAAGCATAAAATATTTCGTGATTTTTATTAATTTTTCGATACCATTACTTTAACACTTTTATATGCAGAATAGTTAGAAGAATTATATATATATTATGTAAAAAATTCACATAATTCTATTTAAAAAAACGAAGATGACCTTTAAATCTCTCAAGCATCTTCACTTAAGAAAAAAATGTTCGTCATCACATGATGTTCCTCTTGATACCGAACAATTTTATTTCAAGCATTTCTTTATATCTCCAAAACTGTGGGTGTTATTAGAGTGGCCGATTTTAGATGAAATATTCTGTATATATAATGTGTCCCAAAAGTTCGGCAACGGTTAAATATCTCACAAAATATGTACTTTTTTGGAAAACATTTTACACAGAAGCTGTAGGATTTTAAGTGACACATTAAATAGTAATATTAGTATGATCCTGCATTGAATCACCACAGTCAAGTAAAGGTCATCTTAAATTTTCCAAATAAAATATCCTAGTTTTTGTTTTACATTCTTGTAGCTGACGTTGAGATGTTTCCAAAATACTGGTTACAAATTTCTTTTTTCCATAAGAATTTTCCGAGTTATAAGATTTAAAACTTACAAAGCGTCCGTGTACGCGCGCATGCGTGCAAAATGTTCTACGCGTTTTTATGAACATACATTTTTAGCACATTATTAAATCGTTGATGGTCGTCAATTCAAACATCTAATAAATTCCACAATCATTATCACGGAAAAAGGTTTGGAGTCTCTAGATACTACGGGAGTGATCTGTAGGGCCCCCCTTCCTCCCCCCCTCTCTCTCTCTCTTTACTCACACACACGCACGTACGCACGCACGCACGTATCAGAGGTGTAAATCTGACCAGACAATCTCCACGCGGTTCACGTTGGGTAATGCTAATGTCGACGATAGTGTAAATTTCGAATCCTATAACTCGAAAAGTTCTTATCAAAAAAAGGTTTGTAAAAAGTATTTTAGAAACATCTTAAAATCAGCTACAAGAATGCGGAATAAAAAGTAGGGTGTTTTATTTGAAAGATTCAAAGTAATCTTTACTTAACCGTGGCAACGCCACTTATCCTAATAATAAGTACAAATCTCCAGAGGACGTTCCAAAGAACATTTAAAGGATAAAGTATACTATTAGTCTAGAATCATACTAATACTACTATTTAATATGTTACTCAAAACCCTACAGCTTTTGTATAAAATATTTTTAAAGAAATGCATAGATATTTTATGAGATATTTAACCGAACACACACACACACACACACACACACACTTTTGGGATATACACTATATACATATATCAAATATATTGTGTAGCTCCACCCAAGGTCAAATTGATAAGGTCAGTAAATAGATCATTTTTACTCGTACAACTTTTGCATGAAACATTTTTCTCAGAAATGCTTACTTTTCAAGATATTTAAAGGATTCGGGACTTTTTATACAACCTGTATATAGTATACAGAATGTTCCATAATTCATCCAATAGCGCTCGTGAACAGATAGAGCGAACTAAACTGAGTCGAAAAATGCTCTACCATTTTGCAATTTTCGCTATAGTTAACAAGATATTAATTACTAAAAATTGTTAAATATTGGTTTCCAATACTTTTCTACTTAAATACTATCAACTTTACAGAAAAAAGCAAGAGACAAAAATTGTTTATTTTTTTCTCATAGATTTCTAAAAATTTTTCCAGAATTTTTTATCAACTTTTTAGTACTGTATTTTCTTATTTTTACCAACATGAGAAAATATAATATTAAAATACGATATTAAAAAATTTTGAAAAAATTTTGAAAAAATTTTCAAAACTTTATGAGAAGAAAATAAACAATTTTTGTCTCTTGCTGTTTTTCTGTAAATTTGATAGTATTTGAGAAAAATATTATTGAAAACCAATATTCAACAATTTTTAGTAATTAATATCTTGTTAACTATTGCGAAAATTGCAAAATGGTAGAG
>NW_017305463.1:386928-389981 GCF_001594115.1 Trachymyrmex septentrionalis
AAAAATTTTCTTCTCACTTTGTGGATTTGTAACGTGTCCAAAACGAATTTGAGAAAATTTTCGATTACATATCGTGAAAGCTTGATACTTTCCCTACAAAATCGTTTTTTTTTAAATATTCCTACGACTTTTGATTACTGAGTTATCGCGGATTAAATAAAAGAATTATTTTGACTTTAATTGCTCATAACTCCATTAAAAATTGTCGTATGTATAATTTAAAAAAGAGATTTTTAAAGCTGAAACTTTACTCTATCAAAAGATATATTTATATTGTTGGTAAGAAAGTAATTGCGGTTTTTACTGATAGATGTCTTTTAAAAAAACGCGATGACTTTTTACTACACCTAATATGTTATATATAATATATATAAAAATGTACATACATTTGTATGATATTGTAATTATAAATTGAAAAATCTCCGACATTTATTTTTCAATATTTTGTTTTTTTTTAATTATGTAATGTATTTCTTATCAATTTTAGTACCAATGTGATTTACTTGTTAAAAAAATATTATATATTATATACATATAACGTTTCCTAATTATTGGCTAACAAATAATACAAGAAAAAAACAGAGAAAGCATGTAAACACGTTTCCTTTTCTGTCGCAATCTCACCATTCGTTAACAAGAAAATAGAACATATGCTATAAAATAAAAACTTTTATTTTAATTATAATTTGAAATTAATAATCATATACACGATTAAGAATGTAAACTTTTAAGAAAATGTATGTCAGATCTCAAAGGATTATTAAAAATATCAAAATTTGATATATTGTTCTGTTATTATTACGTCTGAGTATCTATATAAATATAATTTTCTTATTGGTTTAAAAATTAACTTATATTTTAATTTGTTTTAATTCTTATTTGAATTTCGTAGTAAAATCAAAGCAAAGGTTCGTAACGCTACCTCATTTATATTGTATTTACAGGTTTATCTGATGTAAGTCAAACTTAACGGTAAAAACCTCTACATATGTATGAAAGATAACTGCTATTAAACAGTTTTAATTTTAATAAATATATTTATACATCTCACTAATATTGAAGCTATATTGATCGCTAATTAGTTCGTTCGTTTATTTTTTATCACAGGATATATAATTTGTATTGTATAATCCCTTATAAATGTCGTTATATTGTATAATCTCTCAAAAGAGCATTGATACCTGGTATCGTCGATGAAGACAAAGAGGAAATCGTTTCGCCATGCTTCCAAGGAAATATGCGTAACTATATTTTTATCCGTGTTTCCGTAGCCCGATCTTAAGATAAAATGGATTTTAAATATGTTAGCAAATGAATTTAAACATATAAAGTATTTGATAATTATATATATAAAAATTATGATAAAAATATTTTACATGTTTTTAAAATTGATTGGGTAAAAAAATTTAAAAATAGAAGTAAGTCTATAGATGTGTTTAGGGAAAAACTATTAGTTCTATTAGTGCTATTATATGTCATTCTATCCTCATCATTTATTAAACGTAAAACAAAGATAGAATAATACAAATAGTACTAATAGCGTCTCTTCAAACATATGTTTTATATTCCATTTGCTAAATGGGAATTTATAATCTATAAGGTTCTCTATTTATATATCTTGCTAATAATTTGTCTAAGCTTAACTTTTGTTTTCGATATTGTTATTATTACAATGATAATGATTACAACTAGATGTTAGCTAGTAAAAGCATAGAAAATGCGCAAGAAACTATCCGTGAACGGTATAATAACGTTCCTATAATTAAAAGAGCATTAAAATTCCTTTCTTTTTTTCTAAATAATTTTTCTGTCTGTGATATATATAGAGAATCATCCACCAAAAAATAATACACGGACATTACTGGAAAATATCACAAACATACATGTATAAATAAGTACATTTTCATGCATTCTAATCGGTGTCAACTATTGCACGACCTACTGAAGAGAAGACCCGTTATGCGATATCTTCTTTTCCTTTCTGTCGTAATGGTATCCTCATGTTCTCTGTCTCGCTTCCGATGTTTAGTATGTCGACTATAACACATCCAATGATCTGGCATCGTCATATTTAAATCGGCGAAATAGGCTAGGCTTAATAACTGACAATATTAATATCTTATACGTTATTTTTTTTGAATACTTGACAGGCTGCAAATAGCTGTAGTTAGTAAAAATAATTTAAATGATCTGCGGAAATGGTAGTCTTGTCACTAAAAAAAGCGAAACGTCATTTAAATTACTTAAGAAATTATATATAAAATATCGAGATTGCTTTTATTCCTTGAATTGATTGTAGTACTTCTTTAACATATTTTGATACTCTTTTATTGATAAATTCTATAATAAATATATGTGTTTTAAAGAATATATTTAAGTAATTAATATAAAATAATTTTTAGTTTATATATATGTATATATATATATGTATATATATGTATATATATAATTGTAAAATGAATGTTAACAATGAAGTTTTTAAATTATAAATTATACTTAATATTTAAAACATGACTTAGAATATTGTGCCTTCATTTACAATTCTTTTCATGATTAATGATTTATTAATATTTTCTTTTTGAAGAGAAAAAAGCTATCCGTCGAAGAAGATACGAGTGATATTTTTCAGAAACATCATCAGCACGTCTTGACCTGTTACACCTGCTACTCAACACAAAGCATGACACACTGACCTAAGGTGTGTTTTAGAATAAATTTAGTAGATGGCCGAGCCAATATATGTTAACGGTGTTGCGATGCGATGGGAGACGCATTTCAATTCAAGTCGCAAAGAAGACCTGACGTATAACCGCGCAAATAAGAATAAAAAATTTAAAGAATACTAATTGCAGTTTTTTGGCACGTAAGTGGATAAACATTTATCGTGGATATTTAAGCCGTTTTTAATATTTGTTTTAAAATTTGTCAAGATATCTACTTGAAATACAAATTTTAACGAAATGTTTCTTATACATAATTATATAAATATGTATATTTAATCATATTATATATACGAAGGAAATATATATATATATATATATATATATATAAAT
>NW_017305463.1:390081-393151 GCF_001594115.1 Trachymyrmex septentrionalis
TTTCTATACGTTCTTTTTTTTTTGTTAAAATGTTATATTTTTAGTTTTATCTATAGTTTTTAATTTCTATTCATTTTTATCACTATTAATGTTTGTTATTATTATTGATTATATTATCTTGTTGTATTGTATTGTCTTTTATATTGCTATACTATTTTGTAAACTTTTTATTTCATGTCGTCTTTTTATTTCATTTTTTTCTTATTATTTTTGTATTTTTAGAGAACTATATACCGTAAAATATCAATAAACGCTTTTATCTATCTAGGGTAACTCCAGTATACGCCATTATCTAAGCTTTTAGCTTAATTTATTAAGTATTATTTATACTATGTTTAAAATAAACAAACTATATCAGTAAAAACTTTATACTGTCTACTACTATGAAAAAAATATAAGAAATCCGAAATATTTATATTTTGTATTAAAAAATAAACTTTTTAAAACCCTTATATTTTTGCCGTATGGGGGTGGGATATATGGCTACTCATAGGGGGAGGAGGGGATATGTATGGTTAAAAAAAATTTACAAATAATGCATATAAATAAGATGTAAAATGACACAATAACTTATAAAATGTATTTATAAAGTTTTATTAAAGAATAAGAATGATAAATATATATATAAAGTAATAAATAATAATTACAATCTTTCTACATATTATAAGTATTATGACATAAAGTACATATTATATTTCATATACTGCATTTATTGCATTTAGTGCACTGAATTCAATCTGCCTACTTTGTATACTTTGGGCATAAATTCCGCCCACTAAAAATACCGTATATCCCAAATAGGTGGATATATAAGACAGCAAACTAAAAAAAGAATACAAGAATACAAGAGCAAAGTACTTGTCTTTTGTTATACAATATGCTTTACTATTCCTCTACACTCATGTATCACAAAATGACCACTAAGTCTTTTGCATATCCTACAGTAATTATTTTATGTAGATTATAATTTATGATGGTGATCAACATAGTGACAAATATCGATTTAATTCACAATAATTACATTAATATTAACAGTAAGAAACTGAAATCATAACACAGTACTTATATAACATAAAGGTATCTAACGAAATAGTTGCTGGAAAATTACCCTCACTCCTTTTATTTTTCTGATTTCTGCGGCGTAAATCCCAGCGCGGCGTATTTGCCGGAGTTACCCTATTTCTATCTCTCTATGTGTATATATATATGTGTGTATATTGTCTAACAATATACACACATATATTAACATATAATAAATTAACATGATAAGTTAAATGCGGATATGTAAGTAATAATAAATCTTTTTTACAATATCTTTCTAAAGAAATTTCGAGTTGTATTATATTACTATAAATACATTTTTTTTATATTCCTATATTATTCCTAATGTAACATTTTTTTTATATTCTTTATTCGTTTTCTTTTTCTTTTTTCTTTCATGATCGAGTATAAATAATTTTAAAAAATTATTTATATTGTTTTAAAATAGTTTTGAAAAATTACGAGAATTCTATTTAAAAGACAGACACTTATAACTATTTAATCATTAAATAATTTCTTTTTACTAGCAGAGTAAAATAGTACAACTGCAAATCTGTTTTACTATTCACTTTTCAATTTTTTTGTAAAAGTAAACTAGCGATAATAACTCTCGTAACACATTTTCTATTGCCTAGATCTGTTGCACAATTCGTTCAATGAGAGTTTATTTCTTTCTTTTTATACATACAGCGTATGCAATTTTCTTAGTGTCATACAAGTATGCCAAAAGCGCTTCTATTAAGTGGAATGAACGAGTTCCACATTCGTGACATAGAGCAGCAAGCAACATGAGATTTATTATCGTGATGGAGTCGCCAATAAGGTTAATTATTGGCCACAACTCGCATGACTGCATTAAATTTGCGGCTATTCGCTTATCAACGTCCTTTCTAATATGCCATTGCAACCTATTATCGCTTCTCACCAAGCATTATGCGATGTAAAAAACTATGAGTTCTTGTAAGCAACAGTATGTCTTCATGCGTGAAATTTTCGCAGTCAAATCGCAAACGGAATACAACAAAAGCGTCAGAAAAATTATTTGTTCGGATCAACGGAACTGAATATGATCCGTAAAAATGTTGGTCCTACTAATCCAATATAGATTTAGCAGGTGAGAAACATCAATACATTCCACGCCTAAAGATTTCTTATAGAGATTCTTTTTCTGAAGTACTTTTCAAGTACTCGTTTAAATCATCTCAAGAAATACATCAAGTTAAGAGATAGTCAAAACCTTATTCTGACATCATAAAAATCAAAATAATAATTTTTGGTTACGAAATATGATTGTTTATTAACTTTAAGAATCAAAATAAAATCATTTCAATTTTTTTAATGTGTTCTTTGGAATTCGCATCATATAACTGTCTGTAATTACACAGTTCAATATTTTTTTGGGACCTGAATAAACAAAACATTTTCCGATGTATTCGCTGAAAATGAATCTGGCCGTGGAATTGATCTAACACGTTAGATTTTTAAAAAAATTTTTGGATCATTTTTTTGGTGCTAAAATAAATTTTTTTGTTTAATTCATCATAATCATTTACGCCACTTTAAATTGTAAATTTTTGATGTAAATGAATATTACGAGTAGTGGAAGATTGGAGGAGATTTAGGCAACTTGCGTGCGGGACGGCAATGTCGTTATTTCCATATGCTAATTATGCATATAATAAAAAATCGTTCCGTAATAAATATAAAATTATTTTATAGGTAAAAGATAGCACTTTAAAGTGGCGTAAATGAAATTAAAAACAAATTTATTTTAGCCAGAAATAAATGATAAATGTGATCAAAAACGCTAATTTTGGCACATTTAACCTCAATTTTTTCGAAAACCTAACTTGTTAAGTCAATTCCGCGGCCGGATTCGTTTTTAGCAAAAATACATCGAAAAATGTTTTGTTTATTCAAGTCCCAAAAAAAATATTTATTTTTGTATAATTGTGTTATTATATATATATATATATATATTTATATATTAGCTAACAATAAGTTAAGCATGAAAAGTCCATTTGTAATT
>NW_017305463.1:393576-395903 GCF_001594115.1 Trachymyrmex septentrionalis
CCATTGATTTGAAAATATTTTCAAATCTGCAAAATGCACAAATCTCGTAGAAACAATTGTGTATAAATAAAAAAAATCTTAATACACATGCTAATATTTATATTTGATGTAACTACTAAGAAAGTTTCCAGCAACAGTGCAATATATCATCGGTATGTGCATGTTAACACCATCAGTGCGTGCACGAGTTACGATGCGTTGATAATTATACATATATATCACACGGAAATAAGTTTTCACTACAATAAATATTCTCTGATGCGGAAAGCCTGCACACGTACATAGAAAAATGTGTTTTGCAATTAGAAAATAGTTATATAATAGGTAATTATGTAATGTACAACACTAATACAATACTAATAAAAGAAATTATTTAAATTAATTACACTTTAACTAATTAAATTAATTACTTTAATTAATTAGTTTTTGGTAGCGTAAAATGTATAATATAGAAAATATGATGAACTCTAAAAAAAACTTTCAAAATTGTCAAAATATAATTTATATAAAGAAAGGGAGTTTAAGTGCTATAACCGTTGCGCAATTTAGTGTATACAAAAATATTTTTTATCTGATTTATTAGAATGTTTCGACTTCAGTTTGCGTCCTCAATAACAATCAATGATTAAAAAATCTTATTCGAATAGATTCAAGAAAATGATAACAATCGTTATTTTTTTCTATAATTCTGATGATACAAAAAATTAATGATCTATATCACAAACAATAATATATAGTATAAAACCGAGAGAGATAATTTACTTATGAATCCGGGGACGTAAAATATAGTGAGAGCAAAAAGTATTCGTACAAGAAAATTTTTTATAAAAAAAGTCTTATTTGTAAAAAATAAACATTAATTAGCAATCTTATACAATCAATACATTCTGTTCTGACATATATACAAATGAGCTTCGCATGTACTTCTGATATTATAAGCTAAATTTCTCGACTGATACAAATACTTTTTGAGCATCCAAACAATGAAACTTTTAATTTTTGCTTATTTTTCAAATGATATATTTTCTATAATTAATACCAGGGTAAAAGTTAATTTCTTTTTAACTAAGTTAAGTTAAAGTTAACCTTAAAAACTAGCCTTGAAAATTTAACTTAATTAAAATACAAGTTAATCCATAATAAAATTGGAAAATTAATTGAATTAAAAGTTAAGTTAATAAAAAAAGTAATTAAAAAGTTAAAAGTTAAATTTGGTTTGAACAAAAAACCGAAAAAGAAAAGAAAAAGTTTGATTATTTTACATAATTTTTCATATTTTTCCTTTCTCACAGCTTATTTATTAAAAAATCTTATTTTTGTTCACAAGTAACGATTATACAATATAAAATTACTAAATTTTATACTCATTTGCCTTTTGTATTGTATCTAAAGATTAACTTAAAAAAAAATCAAATTAAAAGTTAATAGTTACTGATAAAATATAATTAAAAAATTAAGAGTCTAAAATGTAACTAAGTTAAGTTAAAATTAATTAACTTTTTAACTTTTTAATTTAGTAACTTTTATCTTTTTAACTTAGCATTACCCAACCCTGATTAATACACTTTTAGTATATATAATTTTAAGAAATATACAGTTTATTTTATACTTTATGAATAAATTGTTAATTATATTAATATTCAAGAAATGATCATCAATTAAACGTCGAATTGAAATCAAATTGGTGTTGAAATCATCGTATTGGTATTGCTTCGACATCAATTCGATAACTTATTTCTCGCTGGATAATATTTAATTTAAAGTATTTAATTTAAAGTCAAAAATAAAGTTTTTTAAAAAAATATTTTCTTTGTACAAATATTTTTTGTACTCACTGTATATTATAATATAATCGTGTATCATTAAAATTATAGAGAAATAACGACGATAATTTATCATTTTATTACTCTATTCACATAACTAACTAACCATATAGAACGATACATCGTCTTTGATAATTGAAGAGATTCTCATATCTTAGCTGTGTTCAAATGCGGTTTTTTGTTCGACTATTAATTATTGCCAAGGATGACTTAAAATAGAGTCCAAACATTCAAGTAAAAGAATATTTTTACATATTGAATGGCACATACTGACTACAGCGTTTACATTTTACACTCCCATTAATTCTTTCCTTATATTGATTATTTTGTATAGTATAATTAGTTAGTAGTATAGTTAATAGTATAATATAATATTTTTTTAATAGAATTTAATAAAATATTAATAAAGTTTAATAAAATATTTTAACAACTGTAAATATCAATTAAAATAGTCTTTTAGCATAATTAATAATTTAAAATAAATAAATAATTTTTAAAATAAAT
>NW_017305463.1:396003-400271 GCF_001594115.1 Trachymyrmex septentrionalis
CCTTCACAATTGTCAATTCACCTAGTGAATTCGTTTACATTAGAAAATAGCACTTAAATTGTTCGTACGCATTAAATGTGATCCTTCGGCGATCTCAATGGAGGCAATGTCCTATCTACCTTCTCTCTCTCTCTCTCTCTCTCTCTCTCTCTATATATATATATATATATATATTTAATTCATATGTAAATAATCTTTCTTAACAAATTTACTAGACATTTTATTTATATTTTATGTCAAAATGTATCAGAAAAAGTTTTTGTAAACTATTGATTTTGACAATTCCACTTTAATATTTTTATATGCAAAATAACTATGGCGATCATATTATGTAAAAAAATTATAAAATTTTATTTAAAAATGACACAATAATATTTATATAACTTTGAAGAATTAATTCTTTTCAAAAATTAATTTTACCATTATTTCTTTTCAGATTATACAATTTTTGTTTAAAACGTTTTTTTACTATTTGTGTAAAAAATTTGTGAGTGGATAAATTAAAAATGAGCCACAATATAAACTTTTTGAATAATCAGATAATTATAACCTTATTACATCTTTAATAATAAATTATACCTTTAAGTTTCCATCTCGTTCTACGTCGTATGTCCTTATCCATATATGCAAATATTACACAAGACTTAAATTGCAATTGATTTCACTATTTAAAAACTGCACCAATATGTATCATTTGTAAGCGATAATATAATTGTTTAATTCAACAATTTTCAATAATAATTTGAATACATCCCGAATCTTCAAAGACACTTCTTTTTATAACACTTATTATGTTAATTACACTTATTATTATTTTATTTATTATTGCGCAGGATTATTTTTAGTGATATAAAACTATATTTTATAAACAGAAATTATATACACGAACATTACAAAAACATAGATCTGCAACTTATACAAAATTTTTGGCACATTTGTATAATATTTTTTCCGCGCAGCGTCCATGTGGTAAACTAAACGCTGAGACAGTTCAAGGGAGTCTGACAAATTTTGCTTAGAACGTAGCATATGCATTAGGTGTGTGCGTGTGTGTGTGTGCGTGCATGTGCGCGCGCGCGCGCGCGTGTGTGTGTGTGTGTTCCCAAGCGAGCACATGTCACGTGTCCCTTAAGCTTAGCTCAGAAGGGCTAGAGGTAGCAATGGGACTATTGTCAGGGTACTGCCGATGCTGCACTCATATACAGTAATCATCAATGGAGGGTAGTTCTCGGAAAAATTCTCTATAGGGGGATTGGACCCTTGTGTAGTAAACTAAACATCTGTCCAAAAACTCTACCACATACATTTCTTGTTTCTACTACTTACCATACATTTTTTGTTTCTACTACCTACAAATAAACTTTTTTTTCTTATTTTAATATAAAGATTTAACTGGAGATCTTTTTAGTTACATCCCTTCTCCCTCCATCGCTGGTTCAGATTTTACGAATATATTTATACTTAGTGTTAATTCTTGCGTTGAGATCTATTTTGCTATCATTTTTTAACTGTTTGAATATATTTTTAAATAATGATAATGACGTATAGTATTCGAGAAAATGTATTTTATTTGTCTATCTTCCATTGTAAATATTTCAAACGACAAAAAAATTAAACCTTAAAAAAATTAAATTTTCATTTACATTTTTGTCGAGAATTAATTATAAATGATTAATGCAATAGTTATTTAAAAAAATGTTTTTCTGCTTTTGTATCTTTAAAATATTACACATTAATGGGATCCTAAAGTCGTCTGTATTACTGATTAAATCATATAATCTTTATATAACAATTACTCTTTTCTCTTTTATTAAGGATTAAAAAATCCTTTTCTAGAATTAAAGTATGCGCATTAATAGGTGATGGAGTCTATGCTGAGAATGGTAAAAAATTTCGAAATTGAGATCTTCATTATCATTTCTTAGTCTACTATGGCACTCCAGATTTGTTAGTCTATGGACTATTATTTCGTAAATAGGTACTAATTGCACAGCTTTTATATGAGAGAAATTGCGTCACAACGTAACATTTGTCTCATATAAAAGCTGTGCAATCAGTATCTACTTATGAAATAATAGCCCATAGACTAATATTATAGTTAGTACGAAGAAACAACATGGAATTCTTAAAATTGGACTTAGATGTCTAATTAAAACGTTATTAAAAATTTATGTATATGTGTAAGATATTGATGTATGTAATGATATGTATTAATGACAAGTCGTCTGTGTGTAAATGCTATTTATAATATGACTAATTATATTTTGTAACATATATATTGTCTACCATCGATTTTTTGGCATATCGGAATACAGATTTATGATCCGGACTCTTACTAACTTTTTTTAAATAAATCACGAAACAAATTAATTGAAATATATATGTGTAGGGAAGACCGGGGATAGTTCATACATACGGCATGTTACACTTACTGTACAATTGCTGCAAAACAACAAATGATAATATTACATAAAAAAATATAGTATTTCCGTAAAAACATTATGGTTAGGCTGTAATAAGTTATTTCAGAATTAAAAAATAGAATAAAAAAATATTAATATCATAATCAACAATATTTATATACATATAAAAATAATTTTTTTCATTTAATATTAATAATTATTTCTGATCAAGATTTTTTAGATGTATACATACGATCGTACATATATTATTAAAATATCAAATTTCATTGTTTTTTTATTGTTACATTAATTATTGTTATATTGTAATATAAATTATCTAAACATTTTTATGTGTAAAATAAAAAAATGTAAAATGCATTATCGTACTGAATATTAAGGGTATCGGAAATGTAATATTGATTTAGTGCGTTATCGCATGATATGTACGAGTGTAGGTATAACATTTTTATTAATTTGTTTTATTGTTCATTAACAAAAAGTTAATCAAGCGTGTTCCGGCCGGTAAAAAATCGATAGTATAATATGTGTACACATTATTACGAAAAGAATCTTGTTTTCAAGAAAGAATATTTTTTTGCATTCAATTGTATAACATATTGCATATCATTTGAAATGTAAAATTTGCACTGTTTATCGTTACATATTATCGACACGATGTAAAATCACAACAATTCTGGCTTCTGGTCTTAATTGTCGTCAATCACTACCAATTGCGGAGTAATTACGCCGCCTCTTTAATAATTTATAACACATAGGGATGACATTTACATTTCGTGCCGTTAATATGTATGATAATATTAACAACGATAGAAAATAATTATTATTAATAATTAATCGTGTAATTACACACATATAATTATTATATATTTCAGATTGTTTATACACACTTTAGTTTATATAAATCTTTTCGTTAATTCAGAATTAACTTTTTGCAAAATTTGGTTGTATGACTATAAACTGTTTAAAATTATATTTTAAATAAAAGTTAACCTTTACTTTAAATTAATTTTTAAATTAATTAATTTTTAAATTAAAGTTCTATTTTAATAAAGTCTATAAAGAACTTATAAAAGTTGGACATTTCTGTAATTATGCATAGGCGTTGAAATAAAGAAACCAGACTCACGCGTACAACATGGATATGTATTCAACGTCCTATTCGCTGTTTGTAGGTAATTGCACCATTAATTCAAAAGATAGTATACTGAGAGAAAACAAAATAGTTGTGGCAACTATAAATTTCACAATTATTACAATTTAAGTATCTAGTTTACAAAGCAATAGCATCTAAAGTAGTACTGAATACCGTAAAAAATATAGTTACGGTAACAATGTTGTAAATTAATTGATAGTGAAATAGTGACTCAACTACATTGAGTAGTTGGACTTCATGCAAATAGATATATTATAACAATTACATTTTTCTAGTTTAGACAAAAACTTTTTTTAAATAAAAAACTCTATAATCATAATTAATTAATTATTGTTGAGATAACTTTAAGCTCTTTAAGGAATACATTCAAAACCTTTTCTCTAAAGTCGCTCAGCACGCAGTACGCAGTGTTGTTACCAGAGGGATGTAGAAGGATTAGTTCTCCTAAGAAGAAAATCACTCAAATTACAATAAAAGGCGCAGCATTGGGCTCGAACTTGGAAAACAAAAATAAATAAAAAAATGCATACAAAAATTTATAACTGTGTATTGTAAAGTTTTAATAAGAACAATAAGTAAATTTTAAGTGAATTAAGAAAATATAGTAATATTAATCATTTGTAATTGATTAAAAAATATTAGTAAATGATTAATTTCTTAGTTCACTTAATTTATTAATCTTATCATAATTT
>NW_017305463.1:400371-435540 GCF_001594115.1 Trachymyrmex septentrionalis
TTTTTTTTCTAATTGTAAGTGTAGTAATATCTTGTGTAAATTATCTGACTCGATTGCAGTCTGAGTTGATTGCTCAATTAATTTGTTCATTTTGTTATGGCCAGTAAAATAATTTGCAGAATATCGTGGTCCTGATGATATTTCATGAATAAGCAAATGTTTCTTATACTATCAAAAAGTAGTTATTAATTTTAAAAGTTCATATTGCAATTTTGTATTATTTTATAACACTATACATTTAGTTTACCTATATTTTTGTCACAATGTTTCGTTTATAATCAACAAAAGGAAATTTTTTGTAAGGTATAGAATCAATATGGCCAACTAGACGTTCTGCGTGTATATAAACACACCGGCTAGACGTACTAAGTGTGTACACACATCAATTGTAACTTTTTAAATGTATTTTTGTTATTCCAGATCATAAATTTTAATTTACCTGGTAAACATCGTTAAAATAAGTAAATATGTAGATAAGTGTATTTGTTTGAAAAATAGTCCTTTATATATTCTTTTATATCAATAAATATGTCAATATGTTAATAAATTTATAATCGTATAAAAGTAACATTGGCACTTTAGTTTCCATTTTTATAACATTCTTTTTACGAAAAAGAGGCGAACAAATATTTATAAGTTATATTAAACGTATCCAGTGTGCGCAGAATGCTACTTTTCTTATAATCTTTTCAGTACTTATATAAATATTTAAAGTGCTTCATATTTTTTATAAATATTCAGAAATATTTTTTTTTTAATGTGACCATTAAATTTTAATTTTTGACTCATTGTTAGCAAAAAATTATAAAAAGTTGTAAAGCTTAATAGGGGCATATAGGGTTTGGTTACCTTATGATAGCTTTATCCATGTTCTTGCACATCTGTCATGACCTTCGATCGCTTTAGTAATTTTTTTTATTGTTATTTTTGTTTATAATAATTGTGTAATAGAGAAAAGATTATAAATTATAAATTATATACATGCTTTATTTTAAAATACATTATTATTCTTTAAAGGAGTTCTTTTAAAGGGTGACATCTTTTTGGCCATGACCGTATAAATCTCTAATGTATGCATATATAATATTTGGAAGATATCCTTTTCTGACTAATTTGAAATAAAACATTTAAAGCTGTACTTCTGCCTTTCTGATATTCAGCCTTATATACAAAGAGTTTATGAAAAGAAATCACGTAGGAGAACTTTAGACATGCAAATGGACAATCAATGCTGGTATGAATGAATTATGAACTTATTTAACGTCGACCTTAACCTTCCAGATTTCAATAAAACACTAAAATCAATTTCTGTAGAACTATTATTGTAATGTTATACCGATATTAAAGTCTATTTTCTATATTTGATACATTTTCTATATACTTTCTATATAAATAGTATAATAATTGTATCTTTTATTTTTTAAACGATTATACAATTTTTTTCATTACATTTTATTCATTTATCAATTAAAATTATAATTAGGCTAATGTTATTGAATTATTATAATTAAATAAAATAATGTCTGTATTCAATAAAAACAAATCATAATATTTCTGTGTGAATCGATATACGTATCTGATTCCGCAAATTACGTGCCGAAACTTTTTTCGATCTTGAAATGCATTATTATGAGCAAAATCAGAATAGATAGTAATATCATTTATTAAATTGATAAGCAATTTTATTTAAAAAAAATATATATATTAATATCTAACAGAGATGTTAATAAAAATCTTAAATCTGCAAATAAGTTTATTACGAAAAACTTTTTATGTAATGTATCCAATAAACGTTGAAAATTTATACTTGATGAGAAAAACTTCTTATAAAGATTTTTTAGCAGTTATTAGAGAAAACTCGCCGATATCGACGAATTACTTTGTTTTTAGATAATATTTTTTGAACAAAAGATAAAAATAAAACTTTAAAAACATAAGTACAAACTAAAAAGTATTTTCTATCAAATAATATAAGCAGTTTTTATAATACTGTTTGCAATTTTGCCATAATTAATTTTTTTGTAAGATAAGCAAAAAACTGACACAATAGGCAGTAATGTGTGCTATGCATTCTTATTCTTTTTCTTTTACAGGAATTATCTGTATAAAGTATTACAAATGAATATACATAAGATTTTCCACTTTGTTATAAAACATTTTTATTAAATTATATGCATATTCACTTTATGCTACTCTGCAAGATGTAAATATGTAACGCAATAGTTTTTCAAGAGTTTTTCCATATAATATATGTACAATTGCCTTCAGCTCCAATACAGCTATTTGACACTATAAAGCAACATTATAAAAATTAAATTAGCTCATGATCTATTTTACAGAGACAGGTGTGGCGGTTTACGCTGTATTCCAATTTTAAACTTAAAATCATATTATAAAAAAACTAGGGAAAAAAATTAAACTGATTTAGGAAATTATAAGCATTTAAAACAACGTAATATTATCAATAATATAATCATTATTATTTAAACGACTCAATTTGCAAAAGAAGATTGTAAGAATTTTATTTTCGCATTAGTAGAATTCGTTTTTAGCTCTGATTTGGTATAGAAATAAGCTACATATACGAATTATGAGTTTGTACTTCTTTAATTAGCTAAACAGATTATGATGTTATTAGTATTAATAAAGTTAGTATTAATAAAGTGCAATAGCTAATTTTTGAGAAATAAGGGGACGTTGCTTTAGAAGACCTATGTCAGTATCGGCGACTTTTCTCTACTATTTATTTTCCATGTGAGATCTCGAGTAAAGAAAGCTTTAAGAGTGCATGCGTACAGGAAGCTAACAGCTGTCTTCGAAAACTCACATGGCACTCTTATTGAATGCAGAGATGCGATTTGTACTGTTTCGCGAATAGATAAACGAACATAGATTGAAAGCAATGTTTTAACATATTTGTCTTAATTTTTATTGATTTGCTTGTATTTCTGTTAGCGATCGATTAAAAAAAAGTGCGGATTCTTATCATTAAGCGATTAGATATATTGTAAATAATGTTTGTTAGTTTGCGTCCTTAGTCATTATTATATTAACAAAAATTTAATTAAGAAAAAATATTGTTATACTGCCTGTAAGGATGATTTTTTTCAGAAATAAGGAGTGGACAAAACAGTATTGTATTCTTTTTATCATTGATACAATAATTTTAACTTAAGGTTTTCTATTTAAATAATTTGCTTTTATTTTTTACATTTTCTCATGAAAAAAAATTTTGTAATTATATATTATTATGTATAGTCAATACATATTATGTGTAGTCAGTACATATAGTGTCTTCTAATAATATATCTAATTAATGATTTCTGATAAAATATATCAAAAATAGATAATTCTTATAATTTATTTTCGATCCTCCTCCGTTTTTCTTTTTTTTAGAAACAATAACTACAATAGTTCAGTCTATAAGTATCTCTTTTTACAATCCGAATATAGTTTCTCAGAAAATCGGAATTTACAGTATATACTTGTACACGAAAATGATATTTAAATACTTTTAAACTCTCTCTCTCTCTCTCTCTCTCTCTCTCTCTCTCTCTCTCTCTCTCTCTCTCTCTCTCGCCCCCCTTCCCTCCCCTCTCTTTCTGTGTGCATGCGCGTGTGCGTATGCGTGTGCGTGTGTGTGCGTGTGTGTGCGTGTGTGTGCGCGCGTGTGCGTGTGCCTGTGCGCGCGCGCGCGCGCGCGTGTGTGTGTTTAAAAGAAATGTTTGTGATAAAATACATTTATATGACGACAAAAGAGAATGAAATCTACATCGAGATAGGAAGACATGATTAATTGTGAGGTTAGCCTTGCAAAGTATCCCCGCATTGGTGTACATATGTGATGCCGAAAATAAGTTCGTGTAAAAGAGAAGAGACTGGGTAGACAGGATCGTTGAAAAGTTTATGTAGCATTTTATATAAAGATGTTTCTAAATATTTGGTATGTCGATATAATGGTAACATGTGTTCTTTTTTATTCGTCAATTATAATTTTTGATTGCGAATAAATATTGTGATAAATGCTTTGCTTGATATAGGAAATGCAGATGTTAAATTCATTGTAGCTACAATCTATGAGAGTATACATATATGCTGTATTACCTAGTTACTAGATTGTTAGAGGATTTTGCCCTATTTAGCCTATTATTTCTGGAGACAGCAGCTATCTACTGAGAAAAATAATAGAAGCCTACGCTTATCTTTTTACACGTAACGTTATTTCTATGCGAAGATATGCATGTGTATCTCAGTATTGTATGTTGAGTACTATTAGGTATGCGTTTGAGCATTTGAGTGTGCGAATGTGATCTTAGAGATTATGGTAAAAATTATAATAAGTGCATATTTATTCTGTTGATATTATCTCTTCTGTAGTATTGCAGATAGTATCAACAGAATAAATATGCGTAGTTACCGACATGTTAAATATTACATATCAATACTCGTTAAAATACTCATTGTCAGTAGTCTTCTAAATTTTTTCTTGCACAATAAGTTGGTGATTAACTGTATTTACGTATTTTTAAATTAAAATTAAAAATAGATAAATTGTTAAAGAATATTATTTTTAATTAATTCTACATTTCTGTTTGATAGTTCTTCAATGGAATTTAATAATAAATAATACATTAATTTTTATCTAAACAAATTTTATAATGTAATAAATTACGAAATTATTGTAATTCAAATTATTTTCGCAAAAAGTTAAAAAAAAACGGAAGCAACTGTTGCATGTTGTACACGCATCGATCGGATACACAATAGTTTAGTTTCTAATGTCAAATATCTTATAGTAATAAGTATAAGTTTACATGTAGAAGTTATGTACATAGTCACTGACATTTTCAAATGTCAAGCGGGCCTTCTCATAATACTATTTCAAATATATGTATATAAGACCGCAAGCAACAGAAAGGCAAAAAACACAAGACTAAAATTCTTGTTTTGATTGCTCATCATGATAATTATTATCATATTATATTTCATTTCATTAACAATTCAGATTTATTGACAGTTTTCTCTCGTTTATTTTAGTCGCTCCGTTCGATGTAATTATATTACATCTATATATCCGGTTGCATAAAGCATTAATTTTTGAAGTAGTTTATTTTTGGATATATACATACTATATACTATTATTTATATATAAATAAATTAATATATTAATGACTCATTATTATATATAACAAAGAGCTTGGGGTAATATTGAACGATATATAGACAAAAATTTTGTGGTAGATAGATTTGAAAAAATTTATCTATAAATAATTTTTTTATCTATAAATAAAAAAAATATTTAAATAATTACGCTAAAAGAAATTTCTTGTAGAAGATATCTCTTTTATCACAATCGTTTAAATATTTACTTAATTTTTGACAATACGAAAAATGTTTCTAAAAAAATAATTGTTTTCAAAGATCGAACATGAAATTATTATTTAAAAATAATAATTTATGAAATTACAATTATCAAAATTATTTTTTTATCTTCTTAGAATGCGATATAACTCTTTTTTTTAACATAAAGAGAGATTTTTCTCATTATAGTAAAATTATTAGAGAAAAATTAATATTAAGATTTCTCTTTTATAGTATACTCTAGAGTCGATAACACTAATTTAGTTTTATAAGGTATTTAATTTTATTCTTCGGCAACATCTTGTCAGCGAAGTAAATACTGTTTTGAACGACGATGAGAAAGGAATAGGAATCATAGAGCTCTTACCAGATCTTTTGCAGGCCGCGAAATATGGTCGCGCCGGTCGGAACGCGCCGATCAATAGGAAGCGGAAGGGCACATGTCCCAGTGGTTTCTTATGTTACGGCGTTTATAAAATCAACATTGGGCATCTTCGACGGGTATTGTGCGACAACGTTGCGCGTCGTTAGCGAGATGAATGGCTGATAGAAATTTTGGAGCAAGGTATCATTAACGTATAAATTTGACACGACAAACTATGCTGTTGTACTCGAGATTTACGTGATTAAACAATGCTAATATTAACGATCTGATGGGATTGTGACGACAATGACGCGACGGTGATGATGGCGATAATGTCGGCGACAGCGGCGACGGCGTCGAAACGGAAACGGGACACGCGACGCAAAAGCCGAGAAAACTGACTTGCCATCGGATAGATCGTCGACCCGACGCAGTGGCTCTGGTTACGCGACGACGCACTGCGCCGACGTCAAAACGACGTCGACGACGACATCGTCATCATCGTCAAGGCGACGGCGCATGCCGGAGTCTTCTCTCGTATGTTTGTACTTGCTAAATCGATTTCTCGAATCGAACAGACGTGATGAGATGTAGATATATCGAGAAGCAGAATAGAATATACAGCAGGTATGTGAAAAGAATTGCTCGTTTTATAATGCTAGTATTTCGACCAATATAGTATAATTATCTATGTATAAGACTTTTACTTTTAAAGTGGAAAATATAAAGATGTCTAAATTAATTATATAGAGGATATATAAAAAAAAATATTGTAAATTTTTATATATTTTATATATTATATATATTTAGTTAAACATATTGTTAACATATTTTTCTTTAAAAAAAGAATAACATTATATATAAAGACTTGATAGAAATTCTATATGTTAGTGTGTAGTATTCATAAGTGCATCTCAAAACAAATTTTATACATATATATTTAATCTCCAATTTTGAGTTGTATAGTATGATTTCATAGCTATTTATTATAAAAATTAAAAATAGTAAAAATTTTTAAACAAGACTCTTAATATTAAAAACAATGCAATAAAGTAAAAGGCTAATAAGAGTCAAGCAACAATAAATTCTCACAATTAGATCAACGCAAATGTATTTATTACAAAAAGTATATAAAATATAGTTATTAAAAAATTTATCCGACGATCGGAATACAATGCATTGTCTAAGTTTTTTGTAGCGTTTTTAATAATTATATTTTACATTATTACAGAATTTACATTATGAAAATTGTAAGAAACAATAAAAAATAAACAACAAAACAGTAAATAACAACAATATTAATTTAAATAAATTTTATTTTTTTATATTCATAGTATAAATGATCTTCAACCAATAGTTGAGAAATTGTATAAAATTATATAGATTATCAATACTAATATTGTCTTTATGTTAAGATCTTTTACAATTGATCTCCAATGTGTCATTAAAGTATCTATATATAATAGCGCTGAGACACTACCGTGTCTTTAGATAAATATTCTACCGCTGTAATTTAATATATTTTTTTTATGTATACTTAAGAATATTTCTTTTTTTTTTGTTGACATTCTGCTGATTCTGTTTACGACAAATTTGGAATTTATTATAGAAGTTACATTTCATCGAATCCGTGCAGATACCATCAGTATGCAATAACTGGCATCATTTTGGACCTGAGACGGAGCACATTAACCTAAGCCTACATTTCTTGGAGCAAGTCATATAGTGTCTCTAGGTCAGGAGGGCGCGGGTCACATTCCTTACATAAATACTGCAAATACTTTTTTATCAAATATTTCTAAATATACTGTATTATGTGATTATGTTAATCTATGACGACGCATTATCAACAATCGTAATTAAATTTATAGATTATAAGAACTTTGCTTGTAAAAACTTTTTTATTACTAATGAAATAATTTGTATTTTATCATAATCTTTGCTAAATATAAATCATATAAATTATAATATGTAATGAGAATAACTTCATACAGCACAGACTTTCGAAGGATGTTCTACAGACATCCAAATGATGCCTCTATATATGTCCCCTAAACGTTATCTGGATATCCTTCAAATAAAATATGCTGTGGGATATTATTATATAATATATTTTGATTATTTTTCATTGTATAATAAATAATCATGCTTAATTATATGTATATGTACTTATTATTTGAATTTGTACTTATTACTTGATTCATATCAACAGGCATTAAAAAAGGGTTCTTATCTTTGCTAAAGCAACAGAACATCAACGAAACGTATAAGATATAAATAAAAACATAAACATTTGGTATAATATAATAAATAAAATGCCAATTTGAGCCGACACTAGTTATTAGTGTGTATTTTAATAACATTTATTTGAAGTGAATATTAAACGTATATGTTTTGACCTACGGACAAGATTCTCTTCAGTACAAAAAAATATTAACAAAATTACATAATGATAGAGCATATAAGTATGAACTAATAACATGAAAAGCGAGAAAAAACGTGGTGATAATGTCCGAGTTAATCTTGGTCATTAAATTACTAAGTTAACTAAAAAAAAAAATATTTTTTAAAACGACCGACCCAAAAGGTTAAAAATAATTTAAAAAATGCTAACATGAGATTATATGCAAAAAAAACTTACATGACTGTCAAGATTGAACTGTTTTTTATAAAGTTTATTGCACATATTAAACTGTTCCATTTACTGGGTAATACAAATGTGAATAAATTAAAAAATTAATATAAATAACAGTAAAAATTAAACTTTAGTTCACTTACATGAAACAAAATTTAAAGATATAAGACACGATATAACTGTTTGGTAGACAGATGTAAAATGAAAATTGAAAGAAACAGTGGACACCACAATATATAATATACTTACAAAGACAATAATTAAAAATATAAATAATAAATAATAAAGTATAAACGATATAGATTGGAAGCATTACGTTTCTGAAAATAGATCAATATATAACGGATCAAGAGAAAGTGTATTATTTTGTAAATTCAGGCTTTGTTTTTGTTTTTTAATATGTATCAACTCTGATAACAATCTTTCATGTAAAATTTGCTCTTTGTCTAAAATATGGACGTTATCCCAATCAAATTGATGAAATAAGTTCATCCGATGTTGTGTGATAATGTTGGATCGTATTTCTATTAATATGATTCCTATGTTTATTCCTTATGTGCGTTTTTAGACATCTGCTTGTCTGTCCAACATACATTGTTGTCCACTATTTCTCTCAATTTTCATTTTACATCTGTCTATCAAATAGTTATGTCGTGTCTAATATCTTTAAATTTTGTTTCATGTAAGTAAACTAAAGTTTGATTTTTACTGTTATTTATATTAACTTTTTTAATTTATTCATATTTGTGTTACACAATAAATGGAACAGTTTAACATGTGCAACAAACTTTATAAAAAACAGTTTAATCTTGACAGTCATGTAAGTTTTTTTTTTACTATTTTTTGCATATAATCTCATGTTAGCATTTTTTAAATTATTTTTAACCTTTTGGGTCGGTCGTTTTAAAAAATATTTTTTTTTTTTAGTTAACTTAGTAATTTAATGATCATGATTAACTCGGACATCATCACCACGTTTTTTCTCGCTTTTTATGTTATTAATTTATACTCGTATGCGCTATCATTACGTAATTTTGTTAATATTTTTTTGTACTGAAGAGAACCTTGACCGTAGATCGAAACGTATATGTTTAATATTCATTTTGAATAAATGGTATTAAAATACACACTAATAATCAGTGTCGACTCAAACTGGCATTTTATTTATTATTTTTTAGAATTTTCTTTAGAGTTTATTGATTATATTATTTTTAATTTGGTATAATGTTGCAAATAAAATGCACATGTAGAATTCTTATTATTTCCAGCTATAAAAATGAATTTTACATATTATTTGAATTTACAAAGTGGAATGTATGTATTTGCAAGTGGAACACGCGTATTAATTAAAGCTTATTAGCAAATATAAATATCTAATAAGTTGCAATATAAATTGTTCAGGTAACAGGTAATATTGTGTAAATATTGCAGTAATATTGTAATTGTATCCGAAATATTATGTATTATAATAAAATATTACAAAAATACACTGGGCAACAAAATTAATGCAACCTATTCATTCTGCAAAAATATAGGCAAATTTTAAGATACAATAACTTCGTCAAAAATTGTCGTATTATTGTTTAAAAAAGCATTTTACAGGTAGAAAACTTGTACTTTTTGGATGGCTATTTAAAAAAAACGTCTCAAAGAGATTTCATGAAGTTACACAAACATATATAAAAATATAAAATCTCAAAATTTTTTACGAAATTTACGGAGATCCACGGAATGGACTAAAAATTGTATACAAATGTGATTTACATCATTCGAAAGAGCGAATTTTTACCTTTAATTTGCTTTTTTACGAAGCTCCGTACGATTTTTTTTCATCGAGTTATTCAACATTGAAGCAAAAGAATTTTTGCTTTTTATGTTTGTGTAACTTTATGAAATCTCTATGAGATCGTTTTTTAAGTAGCGATCTGAAAAGTAGATATTTCAATCTGTAAAATGCTTTTTAAAACATCCTGATATGACAATTTTTGACCAAATTATTGTATCTTGAAATTTACCTATTTTTGCAGAATGAACAAGTGTTGCGTTATTTTGTTGCCCAGTGTATTACTGATACTACAAATAATATAAAAATATTATAGTAATATTATTGCAATATAACATCCTAAGTAGCCAAGTAATTCGATGATTGACATTAGAGACATCAAATTAAGATATAATTAAAATATCATAAAATGATGCATATATACAAATAGAAATACGTACACCCAAGGATATCGATTCTTTCCCTCGGAAATTTTCACAAACTGAGAAATGGCCATTTTTCTACATTAATGCTCATAGTCCGTGAGCAATTAACACTAAACTTTATGTTCGCTTACAATTAAATTTAAAGGCGAAATAACCTAAATTTGTGGAAGTTTTAAAAAGTAACCAAGGGAAAGAATCGAAGTCCTTGGATGTACAGTCATTAAAACATTAATTAAAATATCATAAAATAAAACACACACATTCCAGCAAACACAGATATATCTTAAACTTATACATAATTTTAATATTTTAATTCGTAACAGTTATGTCAAAAGTTACGTGAATTTAAGGAGAATGTTCTTAAATTTGTTGTCCCATTTTACCTATAGTACGAGGGTCGTTCGAAAAGTCCGTGCAAAGTCACTGCTGATGGCACTACTGGCGCGTATCAAGGTTAGATTTAGTTAGTAGCATCTCTTGGAGGAACACACACCAAGTTACAGTCAGATTGGTCTATTTGTTTGGGAAAAAGATTTTATGGAAACGAGGACGTGATTGCAGAAACAAACCCCCCTCGACTTCCTCGATTCAAATGAATGCCAAACACAAACAAATAGACCGATCTGGCTGTAACTTGGTGTGTATTCCTCCAAGAGATGCTACTAACTAAATCTAACCTTGATACGCGCCAGTAGTGCCATCAGCAGTGACTTTGCACGGACTTTTCAAACGACCCTCGTACATCAATCGCTAATGGCGGAAGAAAAAGAAATTGAATCAGCATTTCAAGCAAACAATCATGATGCGCTTCAAGAATGGTTTGGTGCATCCAGAATCCAAATTTGGATTCTGGATGCACGTTCCATATGTACAATCGAAAAAAGATGTTCTCAAATATCGAACAGACTCAAAACGGAGTAAAGTTGGCAAATAAAGCAACCGTACAAGTGACCGCGAAGGGAAAAGTAGACATTATTGCTGATAATGGAGAGAAAAATATTCTATATACTCTCACAAATGCCTGCTATGTACCTAGTTTGTGCACGAATCTCCTGTCGGTTGCAAAGATAGTAGACAAGGATCTAGATATTATCTTTAACAAAAACGGAGATAAAGAACAACTCTGATAAAGAACAACAGCGGAAACATAAAGTTAATTACGGATAAAAAAGGTGATTTATATCTACGCGAGAGAAAGCAATAAGAGTGTAACCTAACGGGATCTGGGAAAACACAAGCGGAATTACTCGTGGCATGACCGTCTATGCCACACCAACTTCCGAGACATACATACTATGTCGAAAGAGAAAAAGGCAATTGGTCTAAAATTCAATAATGCGAACGTATATTTAGCAACACATATTTAGCAGGAAAATTTACGAGCATATCGTATCCCACTAGAAATGACAGGGCGTCTGATATCTTAGATATTATACACACTGATTTGTGTGGTCCGATGCGCACATTCTCCCTCGGAGGAACTCGTTACTTTATCACATTTATCGACGATTACAGTAGATGGTGTGAAGTATACTTCTTGAAGGATAAGAACCAAGTGGCAGAAAAATTCGAAGAATACAAAAATCTTGTCGAAACACAAACGGGACATAAAATAAAAGCAGTTCAATCCGACAATGGTCGGGAATTTTGCAATGCAAAAATAGATGCCTTATTCAAGACGCTGGGATTAAATGAAGACTCATAACCACGTACACACCTCAACAAAATAGCGTAGCGGAGCGGAAAAATCGCACATTGATAGAAGCTGCACGGTACATGCTCATCCAGTTAGGTCTACTACTCTCCTTCTGAACAAAAGCTATCTCAACGCAAACTACGCCAAAAATAGATGTATCGAGGAGTATTAATAGCTCTACGCCGTACGAATTGTGGAATGGCCAGTTGCCTGTAATTAAACATCTGAAGACATTCGGAGAAAAGGCATTCTTCTTAAACAAATCTCCAAGCAAAAGCAAGTTTGAACCAAGAGGAATACAAGATTTATTTGTAGGATATTCTTCATATTCGAAAGTGTACCGTATCTGAATGCTAAGCGAACAGAAGATTGTGACCACACGAGACGTGAGGGTTACGAATAAACTGAATTCTGACATCAAATAGGAAGACATTATATGTAGCCAAACAAATAACGGAAGATTTAAAATTCTGGACGAATCCTTAGCTGAAACTTCAGACAACGAAACAGAAATAGGAACATCGGTCAATTCGGATCTCGAATATCCTGACAACATTGAAGACTATAACTATAATCGGTAAGCTATCGGAAGATGAGGGTAATAATGAAGTTGTTGAGATGAAACGAAGTCCAAGGAGACCTCGAAAAGTGTAGAGTGGGACGCCCAACAAAACAATATAATTTGATCAGAGTAGAACCAAATGGAGATCCACAAAATAAACCTGCTTCTAGTGACGAAGAGGACGTTAATTGGTACGAGATCGAATTCGTCATGAATTCCATGGAAATACCTTTCAAGGAAGCCATCGTCGGATCCGATCAAGGCGAATGGAAGAACGCTATATATTCAGAGATCAAAAGTCTTATTGAAAACGACACTTGGAAAATAGTAGATAGATCAATAGGAGCAAGAGTTTTTGGTTGTAGAACTGTTTTGCGAAACAAATATGGATCCCAATGGATCTTTGGAATGTCATAAAGCCAGAGTTGTTGCTCAAGGATTTACTCAACTACTGAATATCGATTTTGTTGACACTTTTCTGTGGCAAGACTCAGATCATTTAGGATGTTGATAGCATTGTCAGTTGAATGTGACATACGCATTGAGCAGTTGGATGTTATATGCCTTTCTAAATGGTGAAATAGACACTGAAATTTATAAAATAACCGGAGCTAGAAGAGATGCTTCACAGAATCGTTCGAGAAGAGAAAGATGCACAACTTGTCGAGAAGGCCAAGATGATGATCATGGATCTAACAAGAAAAGACAAAGTCTGCAGACTAAAGAATATATGATTTACGTTAAGTTGGTAGACAATGAAAACTTCATAACATTATTACGAATTTGGGACTGAAATCCACTGATGCTGATCCTTGTGTCGACATTGATCGGCAAGGTAAAGAATTAATTATTTTACTTGTGTATGTAGACGATATTTTACTTATATTTACAAATTTAGAAAGAATAAAACATATAAAAGTAGAGCTGTCACGCAATTTCGCTATAAAGGATCTGGGAGAAGCGAAGTTTTGTCTAGGTATAGAAATTCGAAAGCACGACAAAGGAGTGACTTTATCACAGACAAGATACATACGTGGCATCCTGAAGAAGTTTGGGCAAGAATGAGCAATTGCAAGACGATAGGGACGCCCATGTCTGTAGCCTCAAGGATACTAATATCGAGGAATCCAATGAAGAGGTTCCATACCGTGAATTAATCGGTGCACTCATGTATCTGAGCATTGCAACTCTCGTCCAAACATAACGTACGCGGTCAACGTACTGAGTCAATTTAATAACTGTCATAATCGCGAATGCTGGCTCGAAGCAAAAAAGATTCTTCATTATCTGCAAGGAACTTCAGTTATGGTCTCACCTTCAAACGAGATGGTGAAGGACTTGTCGAATATGTGGATGCAGATTGGGGAGGCGATAAGATTTACAGAAAGCCATTCATCGGATCAGCCTTTACTCTAGCAGAAGCTTTCGTGGGAAGAAGATTTCGTGGGAGTCCAAGAAGCAAAGAACTGTCGCACTTTCATCGACTGAAGTTGAATACATAGCTATTACAAATGCCATAAAAGAGGCCATTCATCTAATTAGGTTCTTAAGGAAACTAGGTCTGAAACTGAAGGAAAAGATGACGATATGGAACGATAATCAAGGCGCATCAAAGCATATAACCCTATTCATCATTCAAGAACCAAACATATAGATATCAGATATCATTTCCTCCGTGATACTTTAAAGAATCACTCGATTGAATTGAAGTATCTTCCCTTCGAAGATATGATGGCCAATATCCTGACAAAGGGTCTAGCTAAACCTAAGCATGAAAAATGTGCCGCTGGATTGGGATTACTATCAATTTGTCAAAACTAATATAGATATTCCGTTTAAGGGAGAGTGTTGAATATTAAATAAAATATCCCTTCTTTTTGTGTAGAGATGACTTACTTTCAGATTTATATAGAGCCCTCTATGTTTTCTCTTTCTCTCATAACACTTACAAAAACTGCTTACTCACGGTCATCTACTTTTGCATGTAAACTACTTGATAAAGGAACTATTTTGATTATATTCATACTTATATTTCTATTGTACTGTTATATTTTTTTCATCTTTCTCTCTGTGCCAACAGATTCCATAGTTCGGAATTGGCGCAATGCGGAACTATATCTACATGTGTACTACATATGTATACTTATAAAAACTAACACCTCATTAAGCTCATTTGATGGAGAAAACTGCCTTCTACAAGCGCATGATTAATCAACATGCTGAGACATGTTCGGATTCCCACCTGGATGTTTTCCAAGTTAAAATGACGTCTTTTGATATCAAAATGACAACAAAATGACGTAGCTTGCTATCTGGGACGTCATCCTTATTTAACATTCGGTAAATAACAAGAATGGAGTGATACCTGGGTAGCACTTGGGTGGAATTTAAACATAATCCTGAAAATAATTGATTAAGTCAGATAAATACAGAGGTCAATATAGTCAGAATATGAATGTCGTATATATAGTATACAGAAAAGCGAAAATGTAAATCAAAATCAAAATGAGTACACAAAATAAAGACATGGCAATGTCCCTGTATGTATGTGTAATTTCCGATCCACAGGAATTTAGTTTCCTGGAAATGTTCCATGGAACGGAACTTGCAGATGCGCAATCAATGCAAGCCAATGACACGCATTTCCGGTGGATCTAAATAAAAGTGATCTACGGGAAGGCTCTTGTGATTGGTTAACGCTAATTGCTCATTCCAAAATCACATTTTAACAGAACGGAGTTCCGAATGAAGCCACGACCAATTACGAGCGTTCCGCCAATTCCGCACCATGGGACCGCATCCTTAGGGTGCGCTTCCATGGGATGCGGAACTGCAGAACGTTCGTGATTGATCGTGGCTTTATTCCATCGATTTCGCGGTTTTATGTTGCGTAAATTTATTGACCGCAGCACAGACTCTTGCATAACGCATAATGCATAGCGCATTAAGGAATCAACCAATTGAAATTCTTCTTTTTCATGAAATGGGAGGAATGAAAAGATTCTGATTAGTTAATTTGCTTACTATGCACTATATGTTATGCAAAAATCTGTGTTGCAGCCTTATTTCTTTTATAAATTCCGCCGATGTTTGCTTCTACAGCCGGTCAGAAAGGTTTGCAACACTTTTTTTTTATGGTTTCGGAATGCAGCATGCTCACTGAGTAATTGGTTCTTATTTATAAATTCATGAGTAAGAACCAATCACTCGAGCAAGTTGCGTTCCAAAATCCATCGAAGAGAAAGTATTGCAACCGTTTTGTGATCAGCTGTACAATACAACATATACTCATAAAAATTAATCCCGTTAAGTTGGTTTGAAAACTATCTCCTACAAGTGCATATGGTAGTTAGGCTTTGCGCACAATAGAAGGAATAAGAAATTAGGAATAAAGAATAAACAATTTCAACCTATCAGAAATTGGATACATCGGAATACATGATTTTTGATAGATTGAAATCGTTTATTCTTTATTCCTAATTCCTTATTCCTTCTATTGTGCATTGGGTCTTAATCAACATGCTGAAGCATGCTCGGATTCCTATTTGAGTGTTTTCCGGGTGTTATGACATCCTTGTTTAACATTCAGTAAATAACAAGAATAGAGTGATACCTGGGTAGTACTCGGGTGGGAATCTGAACATTATTCTATAGGTAATTAATTAAGTTTCCAAATAAATACGGAGGTCAATATGATCAGAACATGAATGTCGTATATATACTATACAGAAAGGCGAAAATGCAAATCAAAATTAAAATAAGTACATAAAACACAGTCGGCAATATCTTTGTATGTATATGTAATTTTCGATCCGCAGGAATTCATTTTTATCCCATTGAGCGGAACTTGCGGATGCGGAATTAATGTCGCTATTCCGGTAGATCTAAATAAAGCCGAGGAATACAAATTTTACTGTAGTGTCTATAGTGTATGCTTGCATCACAATATTTCGTCGGTGTGACCAACTTCTTAATCTGAATAATAGTCGATCTTAATGATCGATTTTAATGATTAATCACGATTCATGAGGTAGAACGACACTTTTTTTTATCAAGCTTTTACTTATTTTTATGCAAAAATGTATCGATTGGAAGTATTTTCATCACTGTTAAACCCGATTAAGTGTACCATACAAATGTGATCACAGTTTACCAACGACAATCTCGATATTATTTAGATAACCTAAACATTTAATTACGCAAAAATACATCGACTAAAAGTATTTTTATGAATATTTGAGGTAACCGGAACTCAATATTATATATAATATAGCTTTAGTCACAATTGCACTTATTCAACTCCTCTGCGATTGCTTGACCGTAAAAAAAATAACTTCAACTTATAATCTCTGCAGAGTGTAGAATGTGTAAAATGTGCAGAACCGTCGCAGCACTTACAATGCTTGCTGACCATGTGTAATGTGATCATGTATTGCTAGCGTCACATTGTCTCTTGCGCCAAAAATTCTAAAAGAACATTACCCCCATTCCGTAGAGGCGACGACGACGACGACTTTTTAAAATTTTTTTTGAATAAAAATTTTAGATTCGTATTTTGCGTCGCAATATCTCCGCTCGTAGAGCAGAAAAAAAATAAAAACGCTTTTATTATACATATATCCGAGCGGTTACAATCAATTGAGCACACTTAGAACTTGATCGCTTTAGCCTTTATTGAGATCCGATACTCTCGATCTGGCCCAACTTGCCGGCTCGTGTAAAGTAGCCATGACATTATCGCTGCGCGTAGCTTAGCGCAGAGACACTACCAGTGTCTCCAGATACGAAAATGATATGAAAACTTAACTCCACGCTTGGAACGGGACGGAAAGTAATAAGGAAGGAAATCTATGGAGAAGAATAAAGAAGCTGTTGTTGAACGTGCGTTAAGAGCCACTTGGGCAAGTGGTTATGGGGGCGCTTATAAAGGGCGCTGGTGATAAGGCAATGACGCACATTGATAATGGCTAAACGATCATGGGCATAAAGCCTATAGATGCTAATTCGAAGCGTACGTTAGGTGTGAGTGGAGGGCGTGCAGACAGTGATAGGACATATGATCTGTTCCTGCGTAACTTTCCGCGAGATTTTCGAAGTCATCAAGGTTTTGAGTTAATGGTTTCGAGTGTGATTTCTTTTGCCTTGGAAGTCAATAGAGCTTTGATTAAACCGCGCGAATTTGTATTACAAGTGTCTTTCGCCGGACAAGCTAACCCTCTTTTCCATGGTCGGGATATAGTGCTTCGGCAATGGGGAGGGGGGAGGGCAAGGAGAACACTGTCTCATTTCAAAAGAATTTCCAGAGTAACGGGTTCCA
Source organism: Trachymyrmex septentrionalis (assembly GCF_001594115.1). NCBI lineage: Eukaryota > Metazoa > Arthropoda > Insecta > Hymenoptera > Formicidae > Trachymyrmex > Trachymyrmex septentrionalis. Next base: position 418,515 of record NW_017305463.1, read on the forward strand.
GGGTCCCTTCTTTTTGCTAAGCTGCAGGCCCTTTTTATTTTCTACTTCCAACTCAGTCCCGGCTCTTCCATACCCATGACCGATTATATCAACAAAATTTTAGATGAAAAGCTGAAAGAGATGCAGATATCGCCATTCTTAAAATTATATTGGACAACTTGCTAACAGAAATCAATGCCCAACCTTTGAATTTGGAATCACGGCAGGAAAAAGCGCCTAACGTCCTATTGCCTATGGATTTAGAGTCAAAATTTATTCAATCCATTGAAATTCAGGTTAGTCAGTCTTCCAGGAAGCGTGGCTCAGAGAACCTCGTCGATTCCAGTATAAAAAATAAACTTTCTAAGATAAAACTAATTAGTGTAATAAATAATGATTTTACAGTATAGGCTTCAAATTCAAATACGTTAAAGACGGTGCAGGACGGAAAACGCGTCAGCAATACAAATCGATACTCCGTTAAAGATGCTCCGCCTTACACGATATATGCTTATTCGGATAGAAATTCCTCGTTACATTTCTTCGTCTTGTCACGTCGTTTCGAAAGTCTCCAACAAAGACATTATTCAAATTAAACGTTTAGGAGGAGGTAAAGCAATTATTGAAGTTGCGTCTGCGGACTAGCAGCCAATCGCACATTTCCAACCCCATCTTCGAGAAACATAATTTAAGGCTGTTTATCCCTTCTTTTCGAGTTTATGCACTGGCATAGTTAAAGGTATCGACCAATCCCTAACCATCGAATGTATCAAAGGAAATTTATCTCCTCTCCGGCAAGGATTATTGATACCCAACGTCTCAATCGCACGACAGTGATTAATAACTAGGTTACATACATCCCCTCCAGAACACTCTGCATTAAATTTGCGGGGCAGAATTTGCCTAATAATCTGACACTGTTTAATGCAAAATATAAAGTGGAATCTTATGTTTCTAGAACTAGGATTTGCTACGTATGCTATTGTATAGGGCACATCGATCGGGATTGTAAAAACACGAAACCTAGGTGTTTACATTGCGATTTGGATCATGATAAGGACGCTCCCTATGAAGCTAACGGAAAAATGTATTAATTGTGGAGGGGATCATCTAGCCACCTCGTATTCGTGTCCGGTTATATGTAGACACAAAATGATCCTCAATCTGGCAGTACAGAAAAACATTAGTTGAGGCTCGAAAAATTGTAGCGGCTAATAAAAGACCCCTTTCTAACGATCCCAGATATGATTTTCGTAACTTCCCCAACATCAGAAAAACTGTAACTTCTACAATTGTCACAAGAAAACGAGATTTCCCTTTACTTCTCTCCTATATAACAAATTTCAAAATTTAGAGGATAACGTTGCGAGTGATTTAAGTTTTAGCTTGTCTAGAGCGAGAGCAGTAGCTGCTAACAACTCAGGCAATCTCAAAATCTCTAATCGAATCGCTTCCTGTTGGGCATTGAATATGTGTCGTTCCTTATCTTCAATTCCATTCAAATGCGACTAATCACTCAGGCATTTCACAATCCCATCATGAGGTTTTACTCGAACCTAACGGCAGATCCACTTGGCACTATGGCAACGGCAGTCAATTCAATTCGGAATTGCACAAAGTCATGAGCCCGGTGAAAAAAACAGATTGCATGACAATAAAAACTTTTTTGCTAAACTGATTGACTTCTTCAATAATTGCAAAATGCTATTTAATAACCAATTAATCTCTAATTTGATCGATCCAATTATTTCTCTATTGAATTGACTAGTCTTCTTCATTAACTCACTAGGATTCAACTTGGACGGATTGTTCAGTCTTTTCAAAGGTTTTTATTACTCAGACTTCACTAGATACTCAGCTAATTTGAGGTATGTTCACGAATAATAACAACTCTTTCTCTTTTTGAATTCTATAATGGAATTCGAGGTAAATTGCCTTATACATTCAAGCAATCAGTCCTAACCTGGATATCATGTGCTTATAAGAAACGCTGTTTATACCATCAGTCTCATTTAGATTGCAGGCATTTCATATATTCAGAAGCGACATCACTAAAGAAGGCAGAGAGGTATCTGCATGTTAATAAGAAATAACATTATTTTTAATCATATGACTCAACAAAATCACCCGACGGTGGAACTTCAGGGCGTCTACATATCATCAGACAAGAAACGTATTGTCATAGTTAACATATACAGACATCTGAATCGCAACAACTCTGGGGCATGGATCAGAATCTGTTTCAACTTTTTAATTCACACGAGAGGGTTATTTTTGTGGGAGATCTGAATGTACATCATTTTTTGTGGGGCTGTGACAAGACCGACCGAGCAGATAGGCTTATCTTAAATGCTATGGAAGAATGTGCTTGCATATTGAATAACGACCACCCCACTCTGCTTTTGCCTTCAAATTTGGGCACTTCTATTATTGACCTGGTGATTGCCTTACCAGACTTTGGCCCATTTTGTGAAGTCAAAACTTACAAGGGCACAATGGGCAACGACTACTTCCCTATCAAAATTAAGATGAGTTACAACATCGACAAAATTCATCGCTTCTTATATAAGCTTAAATTAAGCCAACAAGAAATTAACAAACTGTGACCTTCTAGCTGCTTCATCTGAAGATTTCTTCAAGGGAGTTCCTGAGGGCTTACGTGAGGCATATAATTATCTGATGGATCATCTGTTGGAACTATCAAGATTCTTTTTACAATTACCTGATGGATTATCTGTTGAAACTATCAAGATCCTTTTTTCCACCGAAATCTGAGCTCCTGCATTCAGCTGCACTATCTGATAAACGACGCCTCCCTGGTGGACAAGGCCTGCCAAGAAGCAGTCGAAAAACGCATGACATCGGCTAAGAAATAGCGAAGATCTCCTACAATAGAGAACCTTCTCAAATTTAAAAGAATGCGTGCCAAATGCTTGAGAGTAATCTATAAGCAGAAACGCATGCAGTGGAAAAAATTCACGGAGTTCTTTGATTATAAGATACCACCATCCAAATCTGGGCATTGGTTTTAAGGCCTTTAAGAATCCCAATGTGGCCGGAACTGACTCAAGAACAAGAGATACATGTGAGAAACACTCTCTTATCAAACTAGCTATGGATAAAATGTACTTTCCCTCTTGCTCTTGCAACAACGGGAAAAGTCTGGAAAGAATGAAGAAGGAAGATGATAATTCTGTTGTGATGCACAGGGATTTAGAAGCCTCGATTTCAATGCAGGAACTTAAGATGGCCCTTGCTCAAGCCAACCGAAACTCCGCTCCAGGATTAGACCAAAGTTAGTTTTTTAATGCTGTCGTGCCTTGATGACAATTACCTGGGACTTTTTCTCAAACTTTACAATCAATTCCTGACAGAAGGCGTGATACCACATGCTTAGAAAATTTCATTGGTGGTGTTCATCTCGAAGACGGATGTACCGAAGTACGTCCTATTTTGCTGCTATTATGTGCTCTTAAAATTTTGAAAAAAATTATCTACTGGAGGCTGCAATGATTAGTAGAAGTACAATCTATCCTACCTCGAGAGCAGATGAGCTTTCGCCTATCTAAATTATGTGCGGACAACCTGGTAACTTTTGTCAATAACAAGGGGCATTTCTGAATAGTGATGAGTGCTTTTTTAGATATCACCAGCGCTTTTGATGACGTTCTTCCTGAGGTTATAACGGACAGCTTGAGGGACATTGGCGCGGCGGCTAATATACGTAAGTTTGTAGAAAGCCTTGTCAACGAGAGAGAGTTATATTTCATCGAGAATAGCTCTTTGAGCGACGTGCGCTTCGCAAGGGAACACCGCAGGGCTCAACACTAAGTCCTCTCTTATTATATATTGGGTCGTCCGGAAAGTTCGTGCGTATTTTCCGCACGGACCTTTCCGGATAACCCAAGGTTGTCCGGAAAGTCCGTGCGGAAAATACGCACGGACTTTCCGGACGATCCAATATTAGCTTAAGAAATCTAGATCAGCAAATACAGCCGGAAGTTAATTTTTTGCAGTAAGTAGATGACATCGTTATATACTCTTCGGCTTGCAATACGATGAGGTTATTGAATGGATTCAACGATCGTTAGATCACATATAACAGTATCTTGTGTTCAAATACTTGATCAAGAAAGGTAAAACGGTGGTTAATTATTCTGTTATTGCTTGCGGGGGCTGTCCAACTGTTTGGTGTTTGGTGGGGCTCTCCATAATTGTTGTTAACGTTATATAAAGCATGTCTTCAAAGGATTTATCGAATATAGCTGCCAGATATTCACCTGACACAAAAATAGCGCAGCTTTCACAAGTCTGGAAAGGCTACAATACAGAGCCATCAGAATGGCCATGAAATACAGACAATCCACTCCAATCAACTTTATGTTATGTATATAAAGTTAAGAAGTTGCCCCTCAAATTAAGATTTGATTATCTATCATCTAAGTATGTATATAAATGCATGTCTAAGAGAAAAAAATGTTATTATTTCCAGCCTCAAAAATCTGGAAGCCTCTGCAATCTCAATCAAATCTTTGGCGCTGAATCGCTCCTCACTTTCAAATATTACATTACCTGTAAATCTGAATTAAGTACGGTTTTTAAGACTATCTACCTGCCTGCTTTTGAACGAGATTACTCTATGTACATTTTTTGCAAGAATTATTCAAACTTCATTGTACACGAGGGTCAAGAGTAATAGAGAGATCGCACTTGAATTCTTCAGCAAGATGGAAAACATCAGTAAGTCTGACACCATAATATTCTTTACGGACGGATCCAAACTATTAGAGGACGAGAGTGCTGGAGCGGCTACGTACTCCCCGACCCTTAAATTAAGTTTCTGATTCAAGCTTATGGATACTTTGGTATTTTCTGCAGAGGCCTGGGCAATTTATCAAACTTTGATCCTGATACAAGACACTGGCTATACTAAAAAAGCGTTTATTTTACGGATTCTCGCAGTATGTATTGGAGGCTATTAATTCTATATTAATAAAAATTACATTGTGGATAGGATCTGTTTTTTCTAGATTCCGGCACATAAAGAGATTCCGGATAACAAGATTGCTGACAGAGCGGCCAAAAAAGCTACGATCTCGGGATCCAAAAGAAACTTCAAAGTCCCTCACTCGGACTTACAGATCTTAGCCAATAAAAATTTAGGGTTACCTTTGTCTCGCTTCTCTGGATATCTAGAAGAAAAGGCTAGGTATACTGGTGCCTACTATGCCGGTCACTCCCCCCCCTCCTCGTTTTGAGCAAGTCGTAGTTCCATAGGTTAAATCTTAGTAGAAAAGAAATCTGTCTAATAAATAGACTGAGATCCAATCATTATAACCTGAACTACAGTCTACATCGGAAAAATATCCAATACTCCAATGCGGAGATCCCAGACAGAATGCCAACCACGTGATCTTCTATTGTTCCTATACTAGAAGAAAATTTTGATCCTTGTGTAGATATCTAAAGAAGACTTTTCCGCTTTATCCCATTAATATATTTCCCATGCTAAACAATCCTCCGGTTAAACTCTGCAGACTCCTCTTCTCCTTCTTTAAGGCTATTGGCTATTTAGAATCGAGGTTGCTGTTCCTTCTCCTCATTCCTTTGGTTAGCTTTACCGCCCCCGAGGGGAAGGGAGGAGGCACTAGTACTTTTGATATCGTCTGTGGAAAGTTGGAGATGTCTGGGATACGACTTGCCAAGTGAATCTCGTTAAGAGAACCAAGACCAACTAAAAACGTAGAAGAAGAAGTCGAAGCGTACGTGATAAATAATATCTTGCTCCCAAGAAATACCACTACATGGTGTCAAAAGTGTTTGTATAAACTCATAACGAAAATTGAAGAAGAGCAGAACAGAGAAAATGTCGAACGAGATGCAAGAAGTACAGTAGACTCAATGCACCGAGTGTACAGACACCGTCGGAATTTAATTTCGAGTCAGGGTTATGAACAATATGACTAAAACGCTTCGAGCGGTATATATCAGTCGCGAAACTCAGTACAATACCAGAGAGCGAAAAAATTGATCTACTGCTGTATGCAATGGGAGAAAAAGTAAAAGAGATATTAGTTCAAATAATGCCGGGAAGCAGTTCGGCAACATTGAAGAGGGTCACAGATAAATTTACCGAATATTTTGCGTCAAAGAAGAAAACGATATTTCAGCGTTATATTATAAATTCAACTCGAGAAGGCAGCAAGCGAGTGAAAATGTTGACTCGTTTGTTACAGCATTATACTCGCTAACGGAGATTTGTGAATATGGCGCGCTGAAAGAAGAACAAATTCGTGATCGGATAATCATCGATGTGTGAGACATGCGCACGTCAGAACATTTTGAATTGGCGGCGGATTTGATCATGGAGAAGGCCCTAAGCATGGCTTTAATATGCTCGATAAGCCTAGGCGCAAGCGAAAGAAAAGAAGAAGAGAAAGAAGAGAAGCTAAGAAAAGAAGAACAGAGCGAGCTAAACAGAGTGTTTCGTCCACATAAGAATAAAGGTAAAAAAAAAATCAAGAGCAGAACGAGCTCAAGAACAAAGCACAGAAGAGCAGTGAGAGTTGTGGAAGGTGTGGTAAAGAAAGACATACGGATTGGAAGAGATGTCCAGCAACCAAGGCAGCATGTAACAAATGTCGGAAAATTAGTCATTGGGAAAAGATGTGCAAAACGAAGAAAGTGCGCAGAGTCGAAGAACAGGAGGACAGCGAGGACAGCGATACGTCTCCAATTTTTCTAAGAATGGAACGCGAAAGTACTCAAGACAGTAGAGAATTCGCATTGCGTGCGTTTGTAAAAGAATTCGTTAAATAGATAAATTTCATAGACACAGGTGCGGATGTCATGTATTTCTGCTGATTCGATACCAAGTAAGCTAAGAGATAAGCTAGAGGAAACAAATAGAATTATAGTAGGATTGGATGGGAAAAAATTATCGATCGTAGGTAGTTTAAAGTTAAAATTAGAAAAAGGGAATACGATAGCAAAAGCGAAAATATATGTATGAACAGGTTAAAATAGAACTTATTAGACCAGAGATAAAAAAAAGTTCTGAATTAGATTAATATTAAAAAAAATTAATATTAAGAAAAATAAATGCGTTACAATTAGGAAATATGTCACAAGTACGGCCGCACATAAAATTTTTAAAGACTTAGAAACATTTAAAAGAAAGTTAAACATTTAATTAAACAAAGAATACAAACCGTATTTTCAATCAGTCCCGTGTACTGTACCAATTCCATTATTAAAGAAGCTTAAAATAGAGTTAGACAGGCTAGTCAAAGAGGGCATTATTATATCGATTAACTTTCCCACAAAATGATGTAGTCCAATAGTGGTAATTCCTAGAAAAGATACTGAGCAAATAAGAATCTGTGGAGACATAATTAAATAAAAGTGTAAAAAAGGCTCATTTTCCAATTCCAAAAGTTAGTGTAACTCGAATCTAAAAGACTAAAATTTTTCCAAAGTTAGATATGAAAATGGAGTTCTATCAAATAAAATTAGAAAAAGAAAGTCAACCGTTTACAAGATTAATCACGCCATATGGGAGATAAATGTTTACTAAACTGCCATTTGATGTAAATTATTTACCAGATTATTTTACACAATGGTATACAGATATTCTGCGAGATGTGCCCGGAGTAGAGGTATATACAGACGATGTATTAATTTGCAGTGCGACGGTGAAGAGCATGACAGAACACTTCATTTAGTTTTGAGTAAATTACAAGACGCAGGTATAACGGAATTTAATAAGGAAAAATATAACACATCGGTCAATAAGTCCCCGGTCTGACACATAGAGAGCGCCACTAACACAAAAAGTACATAGTGGTTCGAAAGAACAGACCCTTTTAGGCGTATTGTCAAATGTATATGTCATTCGGATCATTATTGTGTGAGTTATTGAAGCTTTAGTGACGCTAATTTGATTATTTTCATAACAATGGAAAAAAAGGAATTTCGTGTGCTCATTAAACACTGCTTTTTGATGGGAAAAAACACCGTTGAGGCAAAACAGTGGTTGTGTGTGGACAAACATTATGGCACCTCTGCCCCAGGCAAATCAACAATTATCGATATTACTGGTATGCTGATTTTAAACGCGGTCGTACGGACACCGACGATGCACACCGCTCTGGTCGCCCAAATGAGGCAGTTGTCCCCGAAAAAATCAAGCAGGTCCATAAATTGGTTTTGTCCGACCGTAAATTAAAGCTGGATGATATTGCTGACATCGTAAAGATATCCAAGGGAAGTGTTTTTACCATTTTACACGATCATTTGTCGATGCGGAAGCTGTGTTCGAAGTGGGTGCCGCGTTTGCTCACTGTGGATCAAAAACAATCGATGGCAACGATGGTTAAATTGAACGAGTTGGGCTTCCAGCTGCTCCCGCACCCACCGTATTCGCCAGATTTGGCCCCCAGCGACTATTTCCTATTCGCTGAGCTCAAAAAAATGCTCGCTGGGAAGAAATTTCGATCGGATGAGGAGGTCATCGCCGAAACTGATGCGTATTTTGAGGGTCAGCCAAAATCGTTCTACAAAACCGGCATCGAACGTTTGGAAAGGCGTTGGACTGATTGTATTGCCTTAAAAGGAAACTATATTGATGAATAAATTCGAATTTTTATGTAACACTTGTGTTTTCTTTGCTAGACCGGGGACTTATTGACCGATGTGTTATTTTCGGGGTAAATAAAGTAGAATTTCTAGGACATAAAATCTCTGGAAAAGGCATAAGCATTTTGCAGAAGCGGCTGAAAGCAATAATAAACTTTCCGGCCCCGATAGATAAAAAGTCACTGACGCAATATTTATATTAGGTGTATAAATCATGTGTTAGAGCCACTAAATTCATTACTGAAAGATAGTGTAGTTTGTATGAACAGCAGGAAAGAGCGTTCAATGAATTAAAAAAATTACTAGAAACGGCATTTATATTGTCGTACTATGACCACACTAAGAAAATAGTGTTACAAGCAGATGCATCCAGTTATGGATTAGGCGCAGCATTAATGCAAATACGTAGGCTGCTGGAAAAGTTTCTGCAATCTAGTACTTCCATTGGCGCCAACGTTCTGCTACTATTATATCCATAAAATTAGACGTTTTTAACCTATAATTCAATTGACAGTTTGTACCCAAGCCAACTAGTTTTGTTTGCATAGTATAATATTTTAAAAGAAGTTATTTTGTAAGAAAATGGAAATTTCGCGTGAAAATTTTCGGGATGAAATGATTTTTTACGATTACAAATGTAATCTAACTCCGAAACAATGCATCGATCGACTTCATTTGGCTTTTGGGGATGAAGCACCATCCAGTAGGACTGTTTATAATTGGTTTGCCGAATTCCAGCGTGGACGTACCTTTCTTAATGATGAATTCCGTGAAGGTCGTCCATCCGTCTGTTGTTGCCACTAATGTTGATGCTGTGCGTGAAATGATTGAATGAGAACGGCATATAACATACCGCGAGATTCAGGCATCCTTAGGCATTGACATGAAAACAATACATATGATTTTGCATGATCACTTGAGCGTACGGAAACTTTGCAGTCGTTGGATCCCACACAGTTTGACCGAAGCTCAAAAACAGACTCGTGTTAAATGGAGCAAAGAAATGGAGTCAAGAAATTCAACCGAAGTCGGTCAAATTTGGTCTACAACATCGTTACTGGGGACGAAACATGGATCTATTCGTATGAGCCCGAAAGTAAACAACAATCCACTGTTTGGGTATTTTAAAATGAACAAAAACCAACAAAAGTTGTTCGTTCACTCAGTGTTGCCAAGCAAATGATTGCTTGTTTCTTCGATTATACCGGACATGTGTCAACCGTGGCTTTAGAAGATCGAAGGACTGTAAATACTGATTGCTATACAACAATTTGTTTGCCAGAAATCATAATGAATTGCGTAGAATAAACCGAAATTGTCACATCATCTTTCATCATGACAACGCCAGCTATCACACAGCACGTCAAACCGTTGATTTTTTATCCAGTAATATTGTCGAATTGATGACTCATTGTCCGTATTCACCTAATGACTTCTTTTTGTTCCCAAACATTAAAAATAAGATGCGTGGTGAGCGATTTGAGTCACCTGAAGCAGCTGTTGAAACATTTCGTACACTGATTTCTAAAGTTACAGCCTTAGAGTGGAAAAAATCCTTCGAAAATTGGTTCGAGCGTATGCAAAAATGTATTGATCTTAAAGGCGAATACTTCGAAAAACAATAAAGTCATTTACATGTTTTTTTTTATATTGTTTGCAGAAACTTTTCCAGCAGCCTACGTAGATAAAGACGATAGTCGCAAAAAAGTAGCATATGCGTCAACTACATTTAAAGAAACAGAAAAAAGATATAGCCAGATAGAAAAGGAGGTATTAGCTCTCACTTTCGCCACGGAATATTTTAAAGACTTTGTAATAAGAATTGAGGTAACATTAGAGACAGATCTTATTACAAATTCTGCAGAGTAAACCACTGGATGATTTAACACGGTTATAGAAAATCAAATTAAGATGAATGATATAATTATGAAATAGTTTTGTACCGGGTAAAAAACTGGTTTTAGCGGATGGTTTGGACTCTTTTCTTTCGTAGAGATCTGGAATTCGTCGAAAAATTAAAATTTTATCTTCTTTCCTTTTTTTTTCTCCTCCCTAAAAACTAAAACAAGGAACCCGGTATCTTCCGGTGAATGTCGCTCCGAGATAAAAATCAATAATATAATAAATACGCATAAAAAGCGTAAGACCGGCGCCATGATTAACGGTCAAGTCGCGGACGATTCTCGCGAATCCGTAATTACAAAATTTAAGAAACAGCACGCGACGTTCAGGGGTAGATTCTGGGTGATCCCGTGGCGACGATGCATGCTCGCCTTCTTGACTCCCGAGACGTGCGTTTTCCCATAAATCTTAAAATCATAAAATTTTGGAGGACACTTTCCCATGCTACAGATTCCTGTCAACATCCTTTCCTCCCCCAAAATCTTGACCAATCCAAGAGCAAAGGAAAATCCTACTACCAGCCAACGAAACCTATTACACCAATCCAAATTTGAGTAATCTGGGGCGATTAGTATAAAAATCGCGGTTCCGCAACCCTTCCATCAGATAACAGATTTTCTCTAAGTTCTCGAGTTATACTTGTCGGGCGATAAGAAAAGCGGTCGCAATACTCAAAGTTGATAGAGTCAGTGAGTTTGTCGCGATACTCAAAAAGTTCTATCCGATTTTCGAAGCCCTCTTTCTCCAGTAGACTCAGTGTTAAAGAAACATCACCAGCCTTGCATATCCTGGCCGGAGGATCTCCAACGATAAGCATCTCAGTAGTAAGTCAGTATATCTCTATTCTCTGGCTCCCTCCTCGCTTTATTTTTTGGTAATTTATTTTAATATTTCATTTTATTTTATTTTATTTTTTTATTATTCATTTGTTTTATTTTATTTTTATTCTTTTCTTTTTTTCTTTCTCCCTTTTGATATCCTATAAGAAAATGAAAACATTGCAGTCCGTTCACATTATAATTTCAATCTGTCGCCGTCGCCGCACGATAATTGTTTGCCTCCTGTCGATCGGTTGTTCATGTCCGCTAACACTATCATCATCCGAGGAAAATTAGGCCAAACCCTCTCAAATCCATTCACCAAAACCTCCTTCTCTTTTTATTCTCTCGTTATTCTCTCCGTAACTCCTCCCTTTCATTTTACCATAATACTTTACACACACACTCACACACATCCATAAATGCGTATATATAACTCAGAATAGAGAATCAAAAATTGTATTATTTTTGTATTTACTTGACAATATTGTATTTATTTTTTATTCAAAAAATGTATCACTCCAGTTTGCTTCTTTTAATTATATCATTATTAACTTCTCGGTAGTCATTATTTAAATATAACCTCTCCTCGAATTATTAAGCTCTCCCGCGATTGCACTTCGCCCTCTCCCCGTCACTTGGATTAAGTTCCATGATCGAAAGTCAGGGCATACGGCCGTACTGACGCAGCTGGCGTTAAAGTGCACCCCTCTCGGCACACTGACCCAGTTTGGGCCCTTTTTTGAAGTCCGACTCGTTTGTCCGTTTAGCGGAGCACGAACAGAGGTTTCCACTTCGTCCTCCGTTCGACCCTCGGCTCGTTAGGAGCTTCAGGACGAAGCAAAGCGCCTCCCGATTTGCGTTGGTCTTTCCCCGGGCTCCCTTGTGGTCCGGAGCCCGGACACGACCAAATCGGTCTAACGATTCGGTTCCTTGTTGCGTTCACCCCCTCAGCTCCGCATGCGCGCGGAGCTTGGATGTAACAATGATATATACGAATATGTACAATTTAATCCAAAAACGTTCTCTATATGTTGAAATAAGATAGATGTTATAGAACAATTATCCTACCGTTGTTATATAACTAAGTTTTCATTTAGGTTAATTATTTAATAAGTTAAATGGCACATTATGTTGCCAATGATAAGATACGATAATTTTTCTATAACATCTCTCTTATTCTAACATATAGGGACATTTCTGGATTAAATTATATAGTTTTTTAAAAACATTATATCGTTTTTATTATATAGCTTAAATATCGTTTTTAATCAAAAATTTCAGATTACTTACCTATTATATTTGATAAATTTTCTATATTGGTCTATAGTTTTCGTTATATAACTTAGATATTGTTTTGAATCTATTTTAATCTGGTCATCTTTTATTTAAGTTATTAATATATTGTACTATTGTATTTTTAAATTGTAAATTTAAATCACTCGTCTAAAGTGTCTACGCGACAAATATTCTTTATTTTCGTACAACTTAAATGTCCGTTTTAATCAATTATTTTAGTCGTGTTTTCAAAATTAGTAATATTCTATCATAACTTTAATCGTAAATTTCAATTACGATTAAATTTTATATTCTACAATTTACAAACTAAAAATACAAAAAAATATTATTAATTTTGATAGAAATAGATTGAAAACGAGAAATAGATTGAAAGCTGACAAAAATAATACAAAAGTATAGAAAATTTATCAAATATTTTAGATAATCTGAAATTTATGATTTAAAAACACAAGATATTATTAATTATCAATTTTCATAAAACGTAATAAAATAGAAATTGTTTAAAAACGATAATGAAGCTATATGATAAAAATAACAGAGAAATATAGAAAATCTATATCAGGTAAGTAATCTAAAATTTTTAAGATTAAACAATACTTAAGATATATGATAAATATGATATAATGTTTATAAGAACCTATGTAATTTAATCCAGAAATATCTCTAATAATTATCACATGCTAAAGTATTCAGACAAGCGTGCGATTATAGCTCAGCGTAGAGTATTAGACTGTCACCCCGTAGGTCTTAAATCCCGTTAGGTTCGATTCCAATATACGTTTTCAAAAATTGTAAATTTCCGATGCAATAATTGTAATTAATTGCATGTGAAAATATAAATTAATTCTACAAATAAATAATAAAAAAATAAGAACTGTATTTTAATAATTATAAAAAGCTTTTTTTTAAAAATAATATGAAATTTACGATTAAAACGATACAATACTATTAATTATGATAAAACATGACCAAATAGAAATTGATTAAAACGATGTATAACATATGCACAGCTATATGACAAAAACGATAGAGAAATATAGAAAATCTATCAGATATTTTAGATAAGTAATTTGAAATTTACGAACCAAAAACACAATTCAATCGGATAGAGTTTTCTTATCTGATTTTATCGGACTTTTTAAGCAGGGATGTTACCTATTAAATTAGGAACGTTCCTAAATCACAAAAAAGTTTCAGAATGTGAAAAAGAAAGAAAAAATAAACAGGAGATTAATTACAATGAAAAGCATCGAGTAAAGAAAATGTCAGATTTAGTAGTAGAAGATAAAGTATAGGTTATAGAGACAAGCGAATCTATGCGGAAGTTACTGAAGTAGACAAGAACCCAAATTTTTATGTTATAAGAACGGTAAACGGTAATACAATTCGCCGAAATCGAAGGCATTTAATACATGCACCATATAAGAACAAAGAGGATTTAGCATTAAGTAGAGATGAGTATATCTAGAAGAAGACGTAGAGCACGCGAATAGAGAGCGTCCAGAAGAAGAGCAAATGGAAAGAGCGAATCAGAACGTAAAAGAAATAGGTGATGTCGAGATAGATAAGTCAGGGATAGAGAACGAGGAAGTGCGAGATCTAAAATTAAAACGAGTTGTTACATCAAATTTAAGATATAAAGATTTTGTATTGTAAGCTGTAAAGAATAAGTGTATTGGCCTTTTGATAAAAAGGAAAGGGTGTTGTGCGAACGTACCTTCAGAGCCACTTAGGCAAGTGGTTATGAGGGCACTCACGAGGGATAGTAACGCGCATTGATAATAGTTAGATGATCATAGGCATGAAGCCTAGAAGTGCTGGCTCGAAGCGTACGTGATACATGATACCTTCCTCCCAAGAAATATCACTACAGAAGCGGATAATTAGGAAAGGGGTAATAATTGGATTATAGCGAGATATGCATTTAGAACAGATTTCGTGTCATTTTGTTTATTCGTGTTGTTGTTTTTTTATGTGTATCATTTCGGAAACTAAGCGCTTATTATATGATTGTTCACTACTCAGAATTCTTACATCGTTCTAATTAAAGTCATGATTGTGAGTCACACGGTGGTTAGATTGGAAATAAGAAGGTAATTATACACATTATGTGTATGTATTATATCATTCTCGACAGATTTACGCATTCATATTTAGATTTCTAGCAAATTTATAATAGGCAGGTTGCAATCTATAATGATAATTTAAACGTCGAGATGTCATACATTATCAGTATAAAGGACGGACAGCATCCAACATCTTTCTAGCGTCCATAAATCAGGGTTTGACAGTTGATTTTATAATTTTCACACTCATTTTTATATAAGCGATGATTATGATCTCGTAGCAAGTCGAAACGTCGGTTAATGTTAATAGTTATTATTTATTATAATAATTTTGTAGCTCTATTTTATTTGTAACATTAATCTTTATTTTAATAATCTTAGTCAAATTATCCCATACCATTAGTCACCTTACTCCGGTTCTGCAATAAGGTGACTAATTAACTGAGATAGAATGCATTAGAAAAAATGCATTTCTTTTCATATTAGTTATCAGTTTCCTCTATTATTAAAATATTATTAGATAGTCAAGTGTATATATGGTACATCATAACCAAGCAATTCCGCGCGAGATCATAGGCTATAAAAAGTGACAATGGCAAAGAGGAACACGAGATTATAAGGGTTTTAGAGGTCTGGAGAAATTATTGTGAAAGATTGTATACGGACGTCGGACAGAACCCGTGCTCCTGAGTTGGTCTCCCAGCCGTCCTGGCGATCTGAGAACCTGATATCATGCGTGCAGTATGAATCTAGCTAAAAATTGTGAAGCATATGGTCTAGATGGAATAACAGCTAAAACTATAAAAGCACTGGAGACCTGAGAATACGAATATTTCTGAATATATGCCGTAAAATCTGATAATTTCAATAGTGGCCGTAAAAATGGACAGAATATATTCATTCTACTCCACAAAAAAGGCTCTAGGAAGAAATGTGAAAACTACAGTCTTATAGCCTTAATGTCGCACAAGTAAGATTATACTATACATACTTTATACGAGGATTTTTCCTGGACGATTAAATACTCCCAGGACAAGCCGGTTTTATAAAGGGTAAGGGCATCCACAAACAGATTCTTAATGTGAGGCAGATCATTGAGAAGACACGGGAATTTAATATATAGGTCTATCTGTGCTTCGTGGATTATCGTAAGGCGTTTGACACTATCAAATGGCCCCATTTCTGAAAGATCCTGGATAAGATGGGGATACTCCAGCATCTGGTAGTTCTTCTTAGATTCCTATATGAGAATACAAACAAAATAAGGGTGCAAATAAAAAACAGAAGATCCTTCCATGTTAGGGCTGGTATTAGGGATGTATTCTTCCACTTATACTTTTCAACATTTATGGCGAATACGCCATGAGTCATGCTTTGGACGGCTGGGATGGAGGATTCTCTGTGGGAAAATATAAAATTAGCAATTTAAGATATGCCGATGACACTACTTTGATTGTCACTTTAAAAGAGGAATTAGTAGAGCTCATTGGATGAGTCGAAACTGGCAACCAGGAGATAAGACTAGAATTGAATCGTCAGAAGACCAAAGTTATGATTATAGATAGGAAGAATAACAACGAACCAGACACTAGGTGGATTGCGGGATGTGAGGTTGTCTCGAGATTTGTATATTTTGGTGCGGTCCTGTCCAATGATGGTGCTATCAGAAGAGATATGTAAATTATGATTTTTCGGAGACGGATTGAGATTTCTAAAGAAGCCATGTCCCGGCTCACAAAAATATGGAAGGATAAACAGATATCAATTAAGATCAATAGGAGATTAGTATAATACAATCTCTTTTATTTGCTATATTCATGTACGGAGCAGAGACATGGACAGTCTTGAAAAAGGATTGGAACCGTATCAAAGCCTTCGAGATGTGGTGCTGGAGATACCTTTTGAGAATCCCATGGAGAATCCATGGCTAGACGAACAAATGTTTCAATTCTGAATGAGTTGGGGATTTGAACTCAACTGGACTCGTTGGTTTTGGATCATATCCTTCGGTATTTTGAACACATAATTTGACGGGAAGATGGACTTGAGAAGATGATTGTGGAGGATAAAGTTCCTGGGAAGCGTCCGCGTGGGAGATCGCCATCAAGATGGTAGACTAGGTGAAAGCACTGATTGGTGGCCTCCTTAAAGAGATTACAATTAGAGCTAAGGATAGAGAGGAATAGCGCCTCTTCGTAAGAGAGACCATATTGCATATGGATCACGACATCTCGCTCATGAGGCAAACGATTTAGAGAGAGAGAGAGAGAGAGAGAGAGAGAGAGAGAGAGAGAGAGAGAGAGAGAGAGAGAGAGAGAGGTATAT
>NW_017305463.1:435640-441788 GCF_001594115.1 Trachymyrmex septentrionalis
GTATGTTGTAACCAGTGTATTATTTTTTTTATAAGTCTCTTAATTTTATATACTAGTCCCTATAGTCTTTACATAATTATGTATAAGCAATTTTTTTTACATTTCAAAACAGGATTTTTTCAAAAACAAACAATTTTAGTGCGAAAATTATTCTTTTAATTATTTTTTTTATGTTTTCTTATTATTATTACACTCATTTTTATTAGACAAAAAAAAACGTAAATAAATATGTATATATTTTATATAATATTGTTTATATAGTTATGGATATTCATAATATTCATGTTTATGTATATGTATGCATATTTATAAATATTTATGCATAAAAGAATATTTTACTGAATAATATTTTATCAATATTTCCGCTATTTCATTGTAATGATACTATTCATTGTAATGAATAGCTGAAGCGAAAAAGTAATATTGCTGTAATACTACGTGCTAATGGTATACTAGAAGCTATTGTACATTCTTTTATTTTAAAGAAGTCCATGTTTTTATGTATAACTCAAATGTATAGTATATTACTTTAAGTGAAATTATTATTTGGATAATTATAAATTGTGTAATAAATTAATTAATAAATTCATAGCAAGTAATAATTACTTCTTTACAAGCAGTAGGAAAGTGTGAGCAGTAGAAAGGCACGATGATCTTTCAATATAATTTTGAATATTATCAAAGAACTGGAAAGGATACGGGCAATAGGAATCAAGAATGCGCAGAAGACGTAGCGCAAATAATATATCTATGAAGTGTGAAATTTCTTTATTCATTAAAACGCGCTTTGAATATTACAATAAAATAACATATAATAATAATGCTTCATAACAATTCTTCATAATTGTGTGTGTATGTGTATGTGCGTGTGTGTGCGTGCGCGTATGTATACTATTAATATATTAATTAGCACAATGATTTAATCCAATGTAATATATTATAATTGTACATTTCCATGTTATGTGTCAATTTTTATTTATACGTAACAAAAGAAAATTTTAATACATTATTCCGTAGAATATATATAATACACTTATATATTTAATATTTTTAACATTTATTTTTGTAACAAAAATCCATAGATAATATTTCCAAATTTAATTTTTCGCCATACATTTTTGCCTCTAAAATTGTTAGTCGGTTTTTATGAACTGCAGCCAAAAAATGTTTTTTTCCTAAATTATTGAAATTTCTTACTTTAAAGTTGTATAATTTATCAACTTTTATTTGTATAATATTTCGATGCACAAAACCTTCGATACCTTGAAAACAATTTTTTGAAATGTAACAATTATATTATTTTATAAATACAAAAAAAATTTTTTTTCTTTAATTTCTTCTATTTTTATTAATTTTATAATATAGTATAATTACCTTTATATTCGTACACTTGGATAATATCATTATTTTCTACGAAAACGAGTAATGTTCCGAGAAATCCATCAAAATTTAGAACCAAAAATGATTTTGGTTGACGTGCTTTTATTGTTTGCAGAATTTTTGTTTGTGAAATGTCATTTTTGCACAACTAGATAAAATAATATGATTAATATGTTATAATATAATTACGTAACACACATTAATACAGCAAAAGTTTTATGGAGAGAAAATGTTTTTTTGTAATATTATATTACAATAAATAGTAATTATCCAATTATAAAATAAGCTACATAATAAAATGAAAATAAAAATTATTTTTAACTTACATATATATAATCTTGGCTGACTTCTTCATTATAGTGAATATATTCTTCTTTTTTATTAATACCTGCTTTAAAAGTCAATACGCTGCCACAACCAAGACAAGTTTTTAAACGTGTGTCGTTTGAAGATCTTTCTTGCAAATCATAAGATTGATTAGTTAATACAACAGGATCGTTATTTGAAACCAAATTTAATGTCTCATTTTTGTACGAGGTAAGAGTCTTTATATCCAATTGCATATTAGATGGTGCAATTTTAAGATTCTTTTGAATCATTGCTGTAAATCCATCTTGATATAAATTCATAATGTCTGTGGCATTACCAAGTTCTAATACATGCTATGAGAGAAAAAATAATATAGAACAAATTAGCAGAATTTATTGTTATAAGAAGAAAGTACTTATTTTATAAATATTTTTTATCTTCATTTAATTAAGAAATTTTTGTTTAATATACATTTTGCATATATTTTTTTTTCATTTATGCATGTGCCTACGCATTATAATAAACTTACCAACATTCTATTATTTTCCAATTTCCATAAATTACTAAGACTTCTACCACAGGTTCGTTTTGCGGTTGTAAGCAAGTATAAAACGGGATTTAATTTAAAAAACATCCATTGATCAATTAATCCAAAATCGGATATTTCATCGATCACTTGAAAATCAGTTTGAGTATATAATAGAAGTTTTATATGGCAAATGTTGTAATTTATTAACATATAATCCATATCATTTATTTCGACAGTAAGGATGTTATAAATGTCTCCATCAAATTCTTGAATTTTTAAGTAATCAAACGTGTTAAATTTATATATCTGTTTTATAGCATTGCATTTGAGTATATCCAAGTGCAATGCATACACGTTATTTAAATCCTTCTGTAAAAGATAAAATTATATTTAGAGCATAAACAAGTGAGAACGTTGGATTCTTGCACAGAACAAATTTAATAATGTAATATTACTAAATTGCAAAGAAATATTAATTTTTAAATCTGATAAGATTCTCATTATTTAATAAAATTCTTATTGTCAATATTAATTTATTTTATTATAAATACTATAATTTTCTTACATATGTTTCCTTGGTAATATGATCTATTTCAGGATGTTCTCTTGTTAACATTGATGATGTGTCAGTGATATTAATTTCATTCAAAAATTCATTTCCATTAACGTTCTTTTCAAAATAAACATTTCCATGCACTCTCCACTTTCCAGATATAATCTGTTTTGCTTCGTTCATTGTCTTTATTACTGCTTCTTGCCAATTAATTGGGTTTATTCTGTTTAGAAGACCCAAAACCATGAGATTTTTATCAAGGATAACTGGAGTTTTGAATATAAAGTTTCCTAAACAAAAATTATGTAAATATATTATTTAAATTGTTTTTATCATTAGCGTTTTAAAGATTATTCAAAAGTATTCATGCTGAGTGCTATTAAACATTAAAAGCTAGTTCGTTCACTGAAAAGTTCGTACAATGTAAAAAAAGGTGTTGTATGCACGTGCTAGGCATTTAAACTTGAAAATTTTATGGCATTTATAAAACTAATTGTCTTATTTCTTAATTTCTACCTGTTAGAGTATCGTTTGCAGTTGAAGAAACAATTTTCGTTGGTTTAAAATTATTGATTAAATGAGCATTGAAGTTATGGTACGCATAAATATTTCCTTGTATCTTTATATATCCTGTAATATTCTGATTACCATATGTCTGTAAAAGAAGCAAATACAACTTTATTGTATATATAATTTTAATTTTAACTTATGCATTGGAAGAAACAAAAGAAGAGACTGAAATAGTATAATATGTTATGTCTAAATAATCTATATTATTTTGTTGAAACATTTTCAACATCTTATGTTTTATTTGATAAATTTATTCCAAACAATAAAAGTTTTATTTTAATTTGACGTTCATTATACCATGAAGGTGTCCGTATAGATATCTTCTATATGGTAGGTGTTAATATGTCCTGATATCTGAATGTTTTTAACAATAATATTAGTACAATTAAGTTTATCGATCATAATAAACTGTCGCATATTTAATAAAATCAACAGATTCATTTGTAAGTCATTGATCTGCATGACTTTTATATTTGTCTGGGAAGTCACATTGTTGACTGTTATTCGTGCTGAAATGAAAAACAAAATTTCATATACTTCAAAATTAAGTATTTAATTATTTGCGATGATGCATACTTTAGTAATTTATTATTAATTTCAAATAACATATATAATAAATTATATATGTTACACATCATTTACAATAGATATTAATTGCTGTAAAAAAAGAGAAATTATAAAGTTGTTTAATAAACTTTTATAAAAAAAACTTGTGTTGAGTAGAATAATTTAAATTGATTAAAAGGAAAAAATTTGCTACAAATTATTTTATAAGTACATATAATTTTACAAAAAATTTTTTAAATAATTTTAAATAATTAAATAATTTTTTACAAAACATACAAATTCTTTGCAAAACATACAAATAATTTAATTTTATGAAAATATGACATTGATTACAAATCGATGATTACTGATTTGTATATTTTTCTTCTAATTTTCTTCTATATTTTTATTATTTTTGAATTTTGAATAAAGAAGCCTGAAGTTATTATTTATTTGCTTTTATGAGCATATATATATATATATTTTAATTAATATAAAAAAAAATCGATAATTACCTGGAAAATATTTAGGTTTATTAAGGGCAATAACATTTTCCTGAAAGTCTTCCATATCAACTTTCATAATGGTATATGATTGTAATTTATTTTTTACTACGAGATTTTTTTGTAGGTAAACATTTTCTCTGAACATAACTTTGGTATTAATTGAGAAAGGTTTATTGATATAAACAACATTTTCATAAAATCTACATAAATCTAAATTGTTTAAGCTGCCGTCGATATTAAATGCATTATTAAATGTAATTGAATTTTTAAATAATTTTAGTCCAAAAATTGTAACATTTGTATCATTTTTAAAGATCATAGTCTTGAAGACAGTGTTTAACATTGATCCTTGAATCGACCCACTTACGTTCAATCTTATTACAGAAGCAGTCTCAATGAAGTAAACGTTACCACGAAAAGCATAAGAATTATCCTTATCTTTAAACCTATTTGTGAAATCGCTTAAAAAAACAGAATTTCCAATCTTGCCAGTTGTATTAAAATTTCTTAGAATCGTGACCGAGCCTCAAAGAAAAAGAAAGAAATTAATTTTGTTATTATAAAAAGACTACAAAAATAAAAAAGAAAAGATTAAGACAAAAACATAAATAAATAATTATAAAATATTATAGATAATTATATATATAATTAATAAAAGTTTAAATAAATATACAAATAAATTTTAATCTTCTAATGATGTCACTAATTTATATATACTGGAGAATGAAAATAACTCGTTACTTATAACTGTAAGCTATTACTATTATAAGTTACTTTTTCTGGTAACGGACTGATAACGACGTTATCTTTTTTTTTGTAACTGTAACGTAGTTACATTATTTTGATAATCAAAACAGTTTCTTTTTACCGTTTACAGTTACTTTTATTGTTATTTTTTATATTTTTAATGTACTTATGATATAATTTTGTATATATTTAATTTTTGGCCGGTATTCATAATTTATTCTTAAATCAAGACAATTTTAAATAATGCCGTAAGAAGCTCATACGACTCTGTGATTGGTTTATGATATTTTAAGAATGAGCAATTAATAACCAATGAAACAAAGCTGTAAATAAGGACAAACTTTATGAATAACAATCTTTATTTTTATGGCATGTACTACAAAATTTATAATTAAAACTTTTTAACAGCGGATTGTGTTTTAAAACCAAAAATTTAATTGACGCGTGATTTAGAACCAGATATATATACAGGGTGTCGCATAATTCAGAGTTCGTGGATTAGTAGAGCGGATTAAATTGAGATGGAAAGTCCTCTACCATTTTACAATTTTCGCAATAGTTAACGAGATATTAATTTTAAAAGATCACCGAATACGCGCGTCCGCCCGGCCTACTACTATCAAATGTATGCCTACTACCTGCTCAGTACGCGGGTCGCCAGGAATAAAAATGACCTGACAAGGCTTGAGAAAATACGGTGTTAAAAAATTCTGAAAAAATTCTTAGAGCTCTATGAGAAGAAAATAAATAATTTTTATCTCTTGCAGTATTTCTGTAAAATTGATAGATTTGAATAAAAAATTATTGAAGACCAATTTTTGATAATTTTTAGTAATTAATATCTTGCTTACTATTGTGAAAATTATAAAATGGTAAAGGACTTGTCTTCTCAGTTTAGTCCATTTTGATAATGTGCGAAAGATCTATCGTTATCAAACACCTTGTATATATATATATATATATATAGGTATATATACACCGGGCGGCAATAAAGGATTCCGACAAGGA
>NW_017305463.1:441888-453833 GCF_001594115.1 Trachymyrmex septentrionalis
CTTTTCTTCCGAAGTGATAGGACGTTGAAAGTAAACTAGCTCCTTCACTCTTTCCCAAAGATAATCCAAACATGTTAAATCGAATGATCTCACAGGGAATAACGCAGGATTGTATATACATATTAAAAAAATGTTTTATTGGTAGTATAAAAACCAAGGACATTTAAAGTTATTTACACGGAAAAATTTTTTTCTTAGAGTTTATCTACCCTGAAAACATGATAATTGGGGGACAACATTTGTGTATTTCGAAGAAT
Organism: Trachymyrmex septentrionalis; assembly: GCF_001594115.1. Classification (NCBI taxonomy): domain Eukaryota; kingdom Metazoa; phylum Arthropoda; class Insecta; order Hymenoptera; family Formicidae; genus Trachymyrmex; species Trachymyrmex septentrionalis. The sequence continues at coordinate 442,146 of NW_017305463.1, forward strand.
TTTAATATAAATCTCTCTCATCATTAATAAAATACAATAAAGTATAAAATAAATTTGATTAATTTTACTGAAGTGCATGGTAAAAATCTTAAAAATATTGTATTGTACCATAACTACTATATTTTCAGGGTAGATTTTAAAAGAAAATTCTCTCCGTGCAAGTTCATCAAAGTATATCCTTGTATTTATCCTACAACTTTGATAATAGATATCTTCATTCTATTTTTAACCATTTTTAAGAAAAACGTGGTGAACTTGTTATTAGACTCAGCTCCCGCCCCCCCCCCACACACACACACACATACACACACACACGCACGCACACACGCACACGCACACGCACACACAAATTCATTCTGAAATATTAGATATGTATATACAAGGCTTTAGCTCATTCCGAAATACTAAGCTTTTAGCTCATTCCGAAAAATTATTTCGCTTCTTACAATTAGTTACGTTTGTACGTTTTATATCGGTTTATTGTAATTATTGCCATTATTGTTTATTGTTATTATTATTATTTACAACCAGAATGGCATTTTAGTGAAGTCAAATAGAATTTATGGTTATTATAAGCATTTTCTGACTATATATCATAACCAGAAATTATACTTAGCCTCATCAAAATGTCATTTTGATTAGATCTTCTTGTTGGCTTAACTAGTTGGCTAACCGTTTTTCTCTATGATAAACAAAGAATATTGTAAAATATTTTTTAAACTAATTTTATTTTAGCATTAAAAAATAACGAAAAAGTAACAAGTCATTACTTTTTAAGTAACGGTAACAGTAAAGAGTTTCTTGTACTGGTTCTAGTAACTTTTTTGATTTGATAACTAATTACTGATGAGTAACTAATTACTTCTAAAAAATATATTTCCATTCCCTGTTAATTACGATAGCAAAAGTATATATATATATATATATATATATAAAAGTAAATTCAAAAATTATTATTTTGTTAATTTTACAATAAATGCATTATAAATATATTTTTGTCATTAATAATATAATATAAAGATAATACGAATATATTTTAAAGACTACTGTACATTTGTAAAAGACTTCTTAACAAGTTTAATATATGTAACATACCATTTATGACAATTGGCCCTTTTAGCATCTGCTTTTCATTTAGATCCAAAATATGGTTTACAAAATGTTTATTTATAAACTGAACTTTTAAAAATTCGCACGTAATATTATTCAATGTTTTGCGATCCATAAATGTAATATTTCTATCGGCTTTCTGAACAGCATCAGTGACAAACATAGATAGGTTTAAATTGTTTATAAAGCCAATTACTTTCAAGTTTTCAATCGATACATTTGTATTGAAAATGATAGTCGTCATGTTATATTCCTTGTAAATATCAATAATATTATTGTTATTAATTGAAGATGTCATTATAATTCCTGTTACTTCTAGATTTTTTATCGATGCATTTCTGTTGAAAATGTCATTATAAGGTAACTTTGCGTGTGTCGATAACAAATTCCATGTATTTAAAGATATTGCATTAATAATTTCTGCGTCCAAGATATCAGTTTCCAATTTGTCAATTATTAAAGCACCTGTTAGATTCTGCTGCGTATAAGGTGTTAATACGCGGTTGACCAAATCAATGTAGTTGATTCTATTGATTGTATTAGGCAAGATCTCATCAATCATTAATGTCGAAATTGTTAAATTCTTGAAATACACTTGTTGAAAAGTTTTATTTAATTTGTCAAAAAAAGTAATTTGCGAGATAGTTTGTTTCATAGTATCAAAAGACAAATTATCAATAATAAATGATTTAACAAACAACAGTATTTTATTAAAGCAACTAGAAGTTATACTTTGTTTGTAGATTATATAATTCTCTAATTTCTTCATGATGCCAAGAGTAACATTTCCAAACATGATATTTGCTGATATTTTTGTTAAATCTGAAATTAAAGTGACATGTATATATATATATATATTGCTGAAATACAATTTTTATAGAAAATTTTATACAAACTATATAGATTTATAATTATTAATAAAATAAATAAAGACAACGGATTAATGGGGGAATTGAAGCTGTAATAATTGCGCTATTATTATCTTTTTATAAATATTTCGGCTAATCTTTTAGTCATCATTAGTATCGAATTAAAGAAAAAACATGATATAATTTATTATATGCACAAATAAATTAAATATATCATGAGGCGATCCATCACTCTTCCATGCAATCCCATACCAGTTAGTTAAATGATGCCAATCGATTGATTGATCTTCAAAGACAAACATAGTCAGGAATTTAAAATAATGAGATTAACATAGAAAAGTGATTAACTCACCTTCTATTGTTGATTTATAATTATTTATAAACAATTCAATAAATTCAAATAAACCTATACTGAAAAATAATTCATAAAATTTGAATAAATATTTGTTTAGATAGTACGAATGGGACTATTTACTTACAGTAAATAAATATTTGTTCAATTAAAAAGAATTACATTTAATACGAGGGCAACTCAATAAGTTTTTAGAAAAACATAATAAAACACATTTTTTTGATCGATTCATTTTTATTTCTCAACATAGTCTCCTTTCAGCTCAATACACTTGATCTAACGATTCTCCAACTTTTTCAAGCCGTTCGAATAATATAATTTGTCCAACCCTTCAAAATAAGCCTCTGTTTCGGCGATGAGCTGCTCTCTGGTGATGAATTTCTTTTTTCCGAACCATTTCTTTAGGTTTGGAAACAGGAAATAATCGCAGGGGGCTAAAGCTGGCGAATATGCTGGATGGGAAAGCAATTCGTAGCGGAATTCGTAGAATTTGGCCATCGGTGTCGGACACGGACCCGTGCATTGTCTTGATGGAAGAGCACTTTCTTCTTCGCCAAATGGGGATGTTTTTTCTTTAAAATGTTGTCGAAACGGTCCAATAAGGCTGCGTAGTAATCGTCATTGATCATTTGTTTCGACAAAAAGTAATCGATATAAATTATACCGCGTGCATCCCAACAAACTGTAGCCATCACCTTTCCGGCCGACTTTACGGTCTTCGTCTTCTTCAGAGCTGGTTCACCCGGTGAAGTCCATTGTTTTGACTGTTCCTTCGTCTCGGATGTGAAGTAATGGATCTATGTTTTCCACAGTGAATCGACGCAGAAATTCATCTGGATTACGTTGAAACATTTCCAAACATTGTTTTGAAATTGTCACACAATTGTCTTTATGGTTCACAATGATCAAACGCGGCACCCATCTTGCCAATAGCTTTTTTGTACCCAATTGTTCGTGCAAAATTGAAACCACTATGCCATTTGATATGCCTGTGATCTGAACAAGCTTGCGGATTTTTACTCGTCGATCAGTCAAAGCAGTATCGTGGATTTAATCGATAATTTCTGGCGTAGCAGCCTCAATTGGACGTCCCGAACGAGGTGCATTACATGCGGATGTACGACCATGTTTAAATTCATTCATCCAATTGTATACAGTCGCAAACGCTGGTGTAGATGTGCTATGAACATTACCAACTCGGCTTTGATTTTTTCGGCGTTAAATCTTTCATACGTAGATGTTTGATCACTGCACAAAACTCGTTTTTGTTTTCATTTTGCAAAAATACAAAGGTTGTTCGCTTTAATCGTTTACAGAAATAAAATCACGCGATGAATTCCGCTCAAAATTTGACAGTAATGAGCTGAAAGCTACTTGTCAAAAAGTAATGTGACATGACACTGCGTGTGCCTCTGACAGATTTTCTAAGAACTTATTGACTTGTCCTTGTAAGTATTATGTTTTCAAATGGAATAAATATTTATTTTCTGTAAGTAAATGGTCCCATTGGTACTATCTAAACAAATATTTATTCAAATTTCGTTAATTTATTTTTCAGTATGTGTATGTTATCTATACATTAGAATATTTTTTATTTCTTATTTCTATTATAGAGAAGAAACGAAAAATGTATATTTTTCAAAAATGTGTAATTCCTTCCTTGTAACAGCTTTATCATATGTAAATTAAAAATTTGCTTTTTTAATTTTAATTTAAAATCTAATAGATAATGTTTACAAACTTTTGATCGATTATTGTACTTACGAGGAAACTGTTGATTAGTGTTTAAGGTTACGAATTCTGAAAAAATGTGATTATTAATTCGTCTGGATTTAATTATTGTCGTAGATTTTACGTTGACGTCATTCAAAAATCTTTTATTTCCAATAATTACTGCATTTTTTTCAGTTTTTAATAAAAAATTGTCCAGATCTGACCACGCTTTAGCATTAATTGAATCTTTGAGTACAATATTTCCCATAATGATCAGCTTTTCAAAACTAACATCTGATAAAAGCCTATCGGTTTCGTTAAGCAAATTTTCTATGCCGCTTGCATTAATGCCTATTATATTTCCGTCAATCTGAAATTTTGACAGAACTTTGGATTTACACTTAATTGTAATATACGGTTAACAAATCGTACCTGAAAGATTCCATCAATTTCTAGATCTTTAAACGTAATTTCTTCATTAATAATTTCATGTTTGTTGAGAATAACAAAATCATTAATATCAATTTTATTTATTGTCTTGATGGTTAACAAATGTTTCGTAGACAAGTTAACAAAGTGCTTTTCACCCGTGACGTTGACAGAAAATTTATTTTGTTCATTCATTAGAACGTAATTTCTTGGATATTGCAAATAATTCAGATTTTTGACATTGGCTTTTTCGGCGACAAGCTGTTAAAAAAAATATGATCTTTTATCGAAAAAAGAAATAACAAAGATTTGAATTTGGTACGCACAGAATGTCAATCAAAAATGATGCAATCGGTGATTTTTCATAAAAAAAATAAGAGAAAAAAGGACATATAAATATTTTTTTTATTATTGCGTTAAAGGCATTCTAGTTTTATACTATCTAGCTACTTTTTTCGCGAAACTATGAATACAGTATTAAACCATATATACAACATTACTTATTTTTTTATAAGAGAAAATTTGTTTTATTATCAAGATTTATATTGGACAATCTATTCAATTCTCGATGATAATATTAAGTTGTATAAAGATTATATGTTTCGCGGATTTTTTCCGTGTTCAGATCCATTCTTGGAATGCCAACGTTTTGTGAAGCTTGCAGTCCATTCATACTCCTAATATCAGGGTGCTCCTCGCTCTGATGAAGTGGGACTGCAAGGTTCACGAAACGTTGGCATTCCAAGAATGAATCTGGACACGGAGAAAATTCGCGAAACGCATAATCTTTATATAGAAAGCACCAGTGGAAGCCTCAAGAATAATATTAAGTTGTTTTACCCTTTCCGCAATTGTGTCTCCAGAAATAGTTGTCGATTCATCTTTCCAAACTATATTTTGTATCTGCTCTTTCCATTTAATATTATTTATTACGGAAAAATTCAAGTGCCCATCAACTTTTAATCTCTTTAATATTGAAAAATTTACATCACTATAATTTTTGATTAGAAAATTGAACATGATTTTTTTCAGCGGTATGCCATTTAAAGAGAAAATCGTTAAATTATTAGTGTCAATAGACGAAACAGATTTTTGAACGTTGATGCGATTTATAATACTGTTTTCTATGATTGAAGTTGATGCGTTATTAATAAAAGCAGCAATTATATTTTTCGTATATAGAGTACCATTCACCGAAAAATCTCCGTTTAATTTAACATCTGGTGGTAAAGTAATTTTTATCGAATTAGTCATATTTTTCAAATCTGGTAACATTTGATTAAGTTTTGCTTCTAATTCTTCTAATTTCTCTATATTTGATGTCACGTTTATCAATATGTCTTCCATTTTTAAATTAATCGGACCAACTTTGACAGCGCCATAATGTACATGACCTTCAAGTATAGCGTTCGATACATTTACTTTTGAAAAATTCCAAAATCCTGTTATTACATTCTTAAAGTAACTTTGACTGAATTGCGTGTCAGTCTCATCAAAGATAGCTTCTTGTTTTCGAAAAATTTCCTGAAAATTTAATAAAAATAATTCAGAGTATGCGCGTACGCACGCGCACAGCACACACGCACCACACACACGCACCACACACGCACCACACACGCACACACACACACGCACACACGCACACACGCACGCACACACGCACACACTCGCACACGCGCGCGCGCACACACACACACACACACACTCACTCACACACACACACACACACACACACACACACACACACACACACACACACACACACACACACACACACACAAAATCTTTATATATATATTCATAAAAATGTATCTTATATAACTCTCCTCTCTCCTCTTTTCTCCTCCCTCCTCTGCATCTTATATAATTATGTCTTACATTAAGACAGAACAGAAGTTCATAGCGTCATGCACTTCTAAATTTAAGCAATTGTAATTTCGAAAAAAATTAATTAAGTTTAAATAAAAAGGGGTTTTATACATAATAAACAAAATAAATGACGAAAAAGAGTCGTCGCATAATATATATAATTAAAGATAATAGTCATAGATACATAAAATAAAACGGCGTATATTAAAATACAAAACAAACAAGTTTCGGCTGCTGGATTGAGCCCTCCTCAGATGTAAAAAGAATATAATATAAAAGACATAAAAGAATACAACAAAAACATAATAATAAATCTATAACGCAACATGACGCAACATTTTTAACGCGCGGAAATCAGCAAATATGATGGATCTCGACGTAGCTTAATGTTGTATATGCGATGAGGCAATCAAACCGATGTTAAGAAACATAATCAAGTGCTGACTGAAAAACGGAAAAGGAAGGGAACTCATAAGAAACAAGTAAACTAAAAAACTTAAAAACTTAAAAACTAAACAAGCCGCAGATAAGAAGCCAAGTGCTCACTCACCAACGCATCCGAACAGGAAATGAGAACCGCCGCAATGCATGACAGGTGTGAAAACCCATGACAATGATAGGGATGTAATCGTCGAAGTCAGACATGTCAACATCGCACGTGACACCGACCGCTCGCTAAAATGGCACGCGACGCACTGAGAGAGGAGACGGGTCGACAGGATCGAAAGTCAGACTTTGTTTATAATCGGCAGATATGCCTTATTAAGACCCTCGGTGTGCAAATTAAGACTGTTCTTCTGTTTTTTAATATGTAGCATCTCCGAAATCAAACGCTTTCTATACGAAGGCTCCTCGTCTAATATCAGAACATTGTCTCATTGAAAATCGTGATCGTGACTCAACCTATGATCGGTGATGACAGAGCGGGCAGAAGCTTTATGTCTAATATGATTACGATGTTCGGCAATCCTGGTTTTTAATTGCCTGCCCGTCTGTCCAACGTAAGAAGCGTCACAATCATTACATAAAATTTTATAAACAACGTTGCTTTTCGATGTGCTGGGACAAGAATCCTTCTGGACTCTTATGTATTTGCCCATTTTGTTAGGGCTGCGGAAGGCCACCCTGATATCACTTTTGCTTTTATTCAAAGATCTAAATTTCTCCGTATGAAGCGGAATGAAAGGCACCGTAAGCCAAGAGGTAGACTTATTAGTTAAGTCAATGTCAGTCGCGTAATCTGTGTCTATTTCTAATCACATTTTTGATCCTATGATTGATGGAGTCAAAAATAAAGTCTAGTGGGTAGTCATTCAGAAGTAAAATGTCAATGATGGAGGTCAAATTTGTTGAGGAAATTGGAGACGGTGTCTGTGAATTTGGACATTCTATTCTATTATAGATACGTTGACGACATATGCACTGCGTTGCCCCCCTCTCAGATCGACGTGCTATTAGAGAGATTTAATGCATTCCATCCGCGCCTACAGTTTACCGTAGAGAGAGGCGGAAAAACGATCAATTTCTTGGACGTCACTGTGTCTGTCGACAATAATCGCTTTAATTTCGATTGGTACCGTAAGCCAACGTTTTCAGGTAGATTCTTAAACTTCCACTCTAATCATCCATTGACGCAGAAGAAAGGAACCATCTTTTCATTAGTCGACAGAGCCTTTTTATTATCCGACGTTAAGTTTCACACAAAAAATTTGACCTCCATCATTGACATTTTACTTCTGAATGACTATCCACTAGATTTTATCTTTGACTCCATCAATCATAGGATCAAAAATTTGATTAGAAATAGACACAGGTTACACGATACCGAGACTGACATTGACTTAACTAATAAACCTGCTTCTTGGCTTACGGTACCTTTCATTCCGCTTCATACAGAGAAACTTAGATCTTTGAATAAAAGCAAAAGTGATATCAGGGTGGCCTTCCGCAGCCCCAACAAAATGGGCAAATATATAAGAGTCCAGAAGGATTCTTGTCCCAGCACTTCGAAAAGCAACGTTGTTTATAAAATTCTGTGTAATGATTGTGACGCTTCTTACGTTGGACAGACGGGCAGACAATTAAAAACTAGGATTGCCGAACATCGTAATCATATTAGACACAAAACATCTGCCCGCTCTGTCATCACCGATCATAGGTTGAGTCACAATCACGATTTTCAATGGGACAATGTTCTGATATTAGACGAGGAACCTTCGTATAGAAAGCGCTTGATTTCGGAGATGCTACATATTAAAAAACAGAAGAACAGTCTCAATTTGCAGACCGACACCGAGGGTCTTAATAAGGCATATCTACCGATAATAAACAAAGTCTGACTTTCGATCCTGTCGACCCGTCTCCTCTCTCAGTGCGTCGCGTGCCGTCTTAGCGAGCGGTCGGTGTCACGTGCGATGTTGACATGTCTGACTTCGACGATTACATCCCTATCATTGTCAGGGATTTTCACATTTGTCATGCATTGCGGCGATTTTCATTTCCTGTTCGGATGCGTTGGTGAGTGAGCACTTGGCTTCTTATCTGCGGCGTGTTTTGATTTTAAGTTTTTAAGTTTTTAGTTTACTTGTTTTTTATGAATTCCCTTCCTTTTCCGTTTTTCAGTCAGCACTTGACTATGTTTCTTAACATCGGTTTGATTGCCCCATCGCACATACAACATTAAGCTTCGTCGAGATCCATCACATTTGCTGATTTCCGCGCGTTAAAAATGTTGCGTCACTGAATGTTATCGATTTATTATTATCTTTTTCTGTTGTATTTTTTTATGTTCTTTTATGTCTTTTACATTATTTTCTTTTTACATCTGAGGAGGGCTCAATCCAGCAGCCGAAACTTGTTTGTTTTATATTTTAATATACACCGTTGTACTTTTTATTTTATTTTATGTATCTATGACTATTATCTTTAATTATATATATTATGCGACGACTCTTTTTCGCCATTTATTTTGTTTATTTTGTTTATACATAAAGAGTCTTTACACCGCTGTTATTTAATACATAATAAAGTTAATATTTTTATACTTCTAAAAGATTATTATGACTTTTCAGTTTTTGCGAGTTTGATAACTTTTACATATAAGAAACTACGAGCTATAATAAAATAGGAAGTTTCCTTTTCACTTTGTAGATGTGTCAAAAAAACTTGCCAAAATTTTCGACTTTCTAACATAAAAGTTTAAAATTTTCCCTACAAATTTTTAAAAAATGTTTCTAATATTTTTTGTTACTGAGTTATCGTGATTTAAAAAGAGCATTTTGATTGAAATTGCTTATAATTTCGTTAAAAATCATTGTACTATAATTCAAAGAATAAATTCTTATACTTGAAGTTTTGCTTTATCAAATATATAATTGCGAAATTTTTAAAAAGCATTTAGAAATGATAGTAAAAATAAAGTAGCGTTAACAAACTTCCGTTCCACTCCAATACATTTATATAATAATATTTCAATGCGTTACATACACATATGATATGAAATATTTTAATTCATATATACAAATAAAACATATTAAAATGTTATTAGACAGTTTACACATTAACATTTTTACGTTTTATATATATATATATATAAAGCTAATTATATTTGTAGATATACCTTCAATAAAGCTTGTGTCTTTAATACGCTTTCCGTCTCATCGTGATTAGGATGCGCTAATTCAGTTAACGTCACTTCTATAGTTACAAGCATGTTTACATGTGCAAATCCAACATTTGGAACAACGACAATTTTTGATAGATCAAAGTTATTTATAACCTGATTGGGTAAAGGCACAGCCTTAAACTTTGATCCATGCCAAGCTAAAGCGATTATTGTTGAATTTTTTAATTGAACTAGTAACAAAGACTCATCCCGATATGTATTTAATGGTATAGTAATTATCCATAAAATTTCATTTGTTTCTGTGAAATAAACATTTGTTTTTGTTTGTTTTCATGGCAGGGGAGAATTATCATCTTAATAAGATCTTAATAAGATGATAATTCCTACCTTAATAAGATGATATTATCATTTTACCATCAAAATGCAGATTTGTGTCAGAATTATCTTGAAATTCGTTCTCAAAGAAATGAAATAAACGCGGTTTTCCTCCACTAATTGCTAAGTATTCAACATAACCACTCTCAAAGCAGACAAAATTTGCGAGTTTGTTGGATTTGATAACTTCCAATTTTTTATACTGACACAATTTATCCTCATGTTTCGATTCGTATAAAATAACACTTTCGATTCCTTGAAAAGCCAGCACGGTGCGTCCATAAATTGGACAAACTTGAATATCGGATACTTTTGGAATAAATAATCGCTGACACAACCTGTGTAATATATATACATTTTTATACATAAACTGAAAAAAAAGATTGTTGCAGCAACCAATTTTTTCTTTCAGTGTAAATATTGTATTTATGTATTTGTTATTTTTTTTTGTAGACTGCCGTAAAATTTAATTTTATAACGTACCTATGTCAAAAATATTAGTACATGTAGAATTTTAATTAAAACAAATTTTAAATTTTTTGAAAAAAATTTTTTTAACCCTTAACCGGGCTCGCTGCAGCACAAAATGCCGCAAAATTCGTTTTTTTGGAAAATCATTGATAATGTGAGTCTTTTTTTATTACCGACCTTTGGTTTTCATTTAACCATAAGATAACTTAATTATTATACTTTTTCTATTAAATTGGCTAGTCTTTTATTCTCTTTAAAATCAGTATGACACATTTTGCGACACGGAGTGCCGCGCGTGCCTCAAAATGTAAGTAAAATCTTGTTTATATAAATAATTGTAACAATGCGAGATGTTGAACCATTCCGCACATTTTAAATTTATTTTTGTTTATATTAATGTTCAATATCTCTTTAAGTTAAAATTAGATAAAATTATGATGTAAATAAATTAAAATTACTTATTAAAGTCAAATTAATTTATAATTATCATTTTTACACTGAAAGAAAAGATTGGTTGCTGCAACCATTTAGATAATAAAATATGGCGTAGCATTTTTATATGGTTGCAGCAACCATATAAAAATGCTATGCTATTTTACTACCTAATTTCTTGCAGCAGCCAATCTTTTTTTTCAGTATATGTTTTAAAAGATTTATATATATATTTTATATCATTATTCTATAAAAGCACTGTTATTATTTTCTTATATTTAATTATAAATTAACGTGACTTTATTTTTTTAGTAAATCTCTTAGTTTTTATTTTATTTTTAATTTTTTACAACTAATCAAATTTTTAATTTTAGAAGAAAGACACAAAATTTTAATATCCTAGTTAAATTTTAATATTATATTTTATTATAAATATATTTTAC
>NW_017305463.1:453940-466650 GCF_001594115.1 Trachymyrmex septentrionalis
TATTATATATATTATATATATTTCATAAATTACTTTGTAATTAGTTAATTTTAATTGTAAATTTTCTTTGGATCTTAATATCTCCTTTATGAAAGAGTCTATAATTCAAAATCTTTCAGAGAAACTTTAGAAAATTTGATTGCAAATTTTAAAATGTATTTAAAATGTGACGAATATAGAGGAATGAGAACCAGGGCATTATGTTAGTGCAGTATTACTTCAATGTATTAATAATAAATTTAGTTCATTAAATAAAATGTATCATATAATATGATATTATGATAAGTAAACAATTAATACGTATAATTGAATAAACGAAATTACCAGATATCGATACGATGATTATTATAATCAACATCAAAACCGTAAACATCAATCAATGATTGATCTTCGAGATATATATCATCATTGTCGAGTAGCAATAATTCATGTTGATTCTTTTCTTGTACAAATTCCATATCTTGAATTTGTTTTTGTACGGGCAATGTCGAATACAAAACATATGTATTTCCGAAAATATTATACCAATACAGAAAACAACCATTCTGGGTTTCAACTAGTACAATTGCCATTAAATTGTTTCCGTGACTTTCATTAAACGTAGCTTTAGTGTTAAAATTGAGAACTTTAAATTGTAATATGTGTCCTTCAGTTGATACACTTATAGTACGTTCAATTGACAAATCGTTCCAACTAATTTTGTAAAAGATCAACGTCGATTTTTCGGCATAAATAAAGTAACTAGTTTCTGTTTGCAAAAACTGCCAATTGTTTATTGATATGTTAATGTTTTCGGTTATATCAGCAAGTGTATGCAGTGAAATATTTGTCACAACAATTTCTGAAAAGAAATGCTTTTTGATATTACGCGTAAAAATGGTCCACAAGTTATAAATCATATACGTAACGAAATATAAAATCCATAATATATTTTTTATTAAATGTTTATTAATAATAAGGTAAACTTAACCGTATTTAGATTTTAATTATCTAATCATATTTAAATCAAATGTTTCTCTTCTATTTAAAAAAATTTATAAAATTATGCAATAATTTGTACTTATTAATACTAATTAAGTGTTAATATAGAATAATTATAAGTATTCAAAGTTTAATAATAATTACCTTCTCGATTTCCAGCCCCTGTACCGAATTCATATTCTTGCCAAATTACCGAAGTATCTTCATGATCTCGAGGTTTTCGAAATGATCTAGTGTTGATGAGCATTTCGTCTAATGTTTTAGACATTTCTTTTAAATCCTGGCATTTTGCGTTATTTACGAAAATCCATAAAATAAAGAAACACCATATGACAAGACCTTTACTCGTTGACATTCTGAACACAGACTGAGACTTAACTGAGAAATTCTCACGACCGATGTCTCGTAAATATTCACACAATGTACATGACTCACAATATTTTGATTTTCATAGAGACTACACCTGCAGACTTCTAATTTGAATTTCTATAAATTAAATTAGGCCAAAGACTAAATTTTTATTTCTAAATTAATATTAATGTTAATCTGCAATTCTTTTTGTAATATTGTTAATAAATTTATCACCGGAATTATTTATTAATACATTAATATTATAGTATTGTTACAATAATATAATTTTAACAACATATACATAAACAATTAAAAACTTATTTTTAATATTAAAACCTTATTGTTTAAAAAAAATAATTAATAATGATATATAATGATCTAAAATACAACGTTTGTCATAGTTACATGATATTAAGAAAAATTTAAACGATTTATATATTGTAGAATTTGTGTAAAAATTTAGAATATTCTATTTATATTTTTGCTGTGTAATTTTACCGAAAAGCAATTTAAAAAATATACATCTATATAAAATATCTATTAACACGAACATATATATGTGTATATAATATATATATATATATATATTTATTTATTTAAAAATTAAAATATATATTGCAGAAGGCAAAAAATTTAAAGATAAAAAATTGTCAGATTTTAAAATGAAAATGCGATATAATAAAAAATAAAAATAATTAAATATGTTAGATAAATAAATAAACAAGAATGAACCACGAGCCAACCTGAATGTTTAATGCTAGGTATATACTAAATCTCATATTATACATATAAAAACAAATGTTTCAATCACTATCAGATCATTCACAATGTTTAAATATCGCCTAAAACGTTAAACTACTAAATACAATTATGATATAGACAATAAAATAATATAATAATCCCTAAATGCATTAATTATTGTCTTATGCGTTTTATATATCGCTCGCAGTTCTTCTTATGTGATGAAACGGATCGACGGCTAGTAATTCAATGTCAATACAATTCAATGTCAATTTAATTAAAATAATGTGCAGATTTTTAACAATGTAAACTAAGTCTTATGTGAGCGTGGATAGAAATACCTAATAAATTAATAAATACGTTTTACTAATAAAAATAAATTTAAAGTCATATAACAATTGCAAATTTAAAATTCTAGTTTGATTGTAAAAATTGAAACTTTTGAAGCTAAATACCTAAATAGGCCGTCCATTGTTATGTAAAATTATATATATTTTGTAATAATTGTGTAATGTAATCTTTTTGAGAACTCAGAGAACTCGCTTAATCATGTATTGTACGATGACGTTACAATAATATGTAGAGGAGAAAATATGTGAAATGGAAAGGGAGAAAAAATTATTTTTATCCCCACTCACAGTTCTACCAAAAAAGAAGCGATCTGTCTCTGTGTGAACAATAGTTATTCGATCCCTTTTATTTTTTTAGCAACAAAGCAGACTAAAATATCACTATTATAAATTGAAAAGTAAGCGAGAATATAATAACATTAACAATCGGTTTTTCACAGTATCATAATCATCAAGTATCAAAACCATCTCAGAAAGTTTTGTTCCAATTGCATCAAATATCAATCAAATAACAGTATTTTCAATTCCAAATACCTTAAAGATATTAATTAAACGGGATAAAGATCTTGATATAATATTAAATCAAGATGTGATCTATAAAATTTTATGATAAGATTGTGAGGCCACGTATATTAAACAAACCAAACGAGGACTTCAAATCGGAGTCAACGAATATCTTTCCGATATCAATAAAAAAACATGATCTTTACCTGTTATTTCAGATCATCGCATTAAATAGGCATGATTTCAAGTAGAAGTAGCGATTTTAGACGGAGGACCTTCGTATAATAAACGATTAATTTCGAGATGGTTTACATAAAAAGACAATCACAGGAATTGAATAAACAAAGCGATACGGAATCATTATCGGATACATATCTTCCCATTCTTCAATCGTTATTCCCTTCCTAATGTTTTTACCTTCTCTAATCTTTTTTCTCTTTCCATTTCACATATTTTCTCCTCTGTTCTTTACATATTATTGTAACGTCACCGTATAATACATGGTTAAGCTCTGAGTTTTCTCATTGGCAAAACTGCCAAAACGATTAAATTGTTACAAAATACATATAATTTTACATAACAATGGACAGCTTTTTTAGGTATTTAGCTTCAAATGTTTTATTTTTTACAATTAAACATTTTTTTAGATTTGCAATTTGTTCAGATTTTTAATTGTTTTATTTTTTACAATCAAACTAGAATTTTAGACTTGCAATTGTTATATGACTTTAAACTAGACAACTATTTTAATGTTTTATTTTTTCATAACAAAAGATTAATATTTGACTGATATGAAAAATCGATTTTTTCAAGTAGATATCTAAATTTCTTATTGAAACATCATCTGTCACAAAAAAGGCGTGATCATAGACATGATTGACAAAGTGTTTTTCCTTTCTAACCAAAAATTTCATCAAAAAAATTTTAAACTTATCATCAATATTTTATTAAACAATGAAACCCAAAAAGAGTGAAAGAAAAAAAAAAGAAAATTGGGAAATAATAGAAATATCGAAATAGAGAATATAATAAAAAAATTATAATTTATTAAAAACCTTAAGATTATAATGAATTATCCCGAAAATAAGAACGCTTACCCTCACAAATCATAAACTATATCGTAAACTAAATCGTAAACATTACTAAAACGCGCTTACTTGTCGAGCTCACTATGACAGGATAATTTTTATTTACAGTTTATTTATGTAGTTCGTGTTATCTCTGAGGAGGGCTCAAAAGTAAGCCAAAACATGTAAGCGCGTTTTAGTGAATAAAGAAGTTTCATATTTCATAGATATATTATTTGCGCGACGTTTCTGCGCTTGACTCCTACTGCCCGTATCCTTTCCACTTCTTTGATTTACAATATAAGGAGTCTTAGTTTGATTTGTTATACGGAAAGATTATTAACAATGTGGTATTCAAAATTGCATTTTATAATATTAATAAATTTCGCACTCAAAGTGCAGAAAGATCCTTTACCAACCAATGCACAGAGAAACATCGTATAGTATAAGATTGCCCGCAAAGATTGCGAGGTTTCTTATGTAGGACAAACTAGTCATCAACTACATACACGGATTTCTGAATACCGAAATTATATTAGAAGAAAGACCTCTTCTCATTCGGTCATTACAGACCACAGATTGCAATTTGATCATGATTCGATTGGAACAAGGTATAAGTTTTGGATATAGAAAAGAATTACAACAAAAGATTAACGTCTGAAATGTTGCATATAAAAACACAAAAAAGAAGTTTAAACCTCCAAACAGATATTGAATTTTTACACCATGCCCATACGTCAGTTCTGAATACTATTTAAAAGTAATGTTTATAATTATGCTTTCGATCGTTTTAGTCGATCGTATCGACTGTGACACTTGTTATTTATCTCCGTGTAACCGAAGAGTGAACAACTGTCACATTTTATTCATTTCATTTGATGATAAAATTATTTGAACCACTCTTGTTACTTCATCTAATTGTCAAAATTAATATTATATTCTACTAGTTGACTACTGTATGTGTACGCATAAGTTGCATCAATTTGGTGAGCGTCAATCTGTGTGCTTGTCGGTTTTTTTTTAAATAATTTTACATATATCTGTGACATTCTCATTCTTATTATAACTTCACTTTATAAAAATTCTTGTTTTCTTCTGGTCTGTAAACTGGGATGAAGCTAAGAAACCTCTTTGTGATGTTGGATGATCGATGCACTACTTGTGCTAAATTAGAATTATATTAATACCGTTGAGAATGACTTGAAGTAAGTCGAAACGCGTACGGATTTTATATCAATTTTTTATATTTTATATTTTACATTAAAAATGAACATATAAACATTTCCATTATTAGGTATACATATTTGCGCACCGGTTACCGCGCCGGCTCCTACTTCTCTTTACATTTTAGTCTTTATATTGTTAAATATCAAAGAGTCCTTTAATATTAATTGTTATTTTTATTATTATTTATTATAATTCCAAATGTAAATTAATTTATCTATTATAAATAATCTTTAATATTCCTTACTTATAACAAACATTACGTAAACACCGATGAAGACACATGTCTAATCGACAAATTTGAGATAATTTTAATTATTTTAATTGTTTTAATTGTTTTAATTGTTTTAATTGTACATAACAAATGGAGGTGCAAGTTATTGATACAACCGATCTTACCAACTTTTAACTTGTTAAGAAGAGTCGTTTACATGATCAAATGGAGAATTACTCAAGGTTTGCCAATTGCGCCTACATTCACAATAATGCATTTAAATTTTAATTTTTGGATTCTTATGCTGAATGTAATACCATGAAGATAGCTGGAAAAAGTAACATCGGAAATATATGTATAAGTGAAGAACAAAGAAGAATTGTTAACGTTTTTAATAATATTATAACTGTATATTAATTCTTAATTGCCTGGTTTTATTGTAATATTTTTATAAAGAGCTCAAAGAGTTGATTTTTTTCTTATATAAATGTTCTAGAAATAAGTATAGGCTTTTATTAGAAATAAGTATAGAAATAAATATAGGCTTTTTTTTTAGAAGACTTTCTCGGAATTCGATCGGATATCCGGAAAATGTCGGATATCCGACTCCAAAGAAATTGCCTTCTCAGATATCTGATCGGATACCGAATAGCCAATGTGATTTTTTTCGATCTTGAAAATGCTAATGGCTCCTGCACACTGAACGCGAAAACGCTTGCCGCGCGGCAAAATGTGACACGGTAGCCAATCGATTGCTCGCTTCTCCGGAAAAACATATATATCATCTGCCGCGCGGAAAAAATCCTACCTTTCCGCGCGGTAATCGTTTTGGCCGATAGAATCGAAAACATGGAAGTAATCATGATCGAAAAGAAGTACCGGCAAGCGTTCTGTCGTCAAAAATTATAACCTAAATTTGTGTATTTTTTAGTGCAGCTAAGAAAAAACGTGAGAAACCTAGCAAACGTGAATGGATTAAAATGGATTAAAATTTTTTTCTATCTAAATGCGTATTTTAAATAGCAAATAACAACAAATGAAGGGCGAAGTAAGAGGCAACGTATTCCTTAAAAAGACATGTAATTAAAGACATAAATTAAAAGTACAGAAAAGGTAAAAAAAAGAAGAAAAGATATATACTAAGAAATAATAACGGTGAAAGGTAAACATTACAAGTTTCAGCTACCAGATTGAGCCCTCTTCAGATGTTAACATAATGGAAACAGAATAAAAAATAAGGTGCGTGGCGATTCGTTTTTGCGAGCGGTCACATTAATCGATACACAATGTCCGTTTTGTCACATCTGCATTCCATCCTTCTTTATGCTTTTATACTATTTGTTTATATATTGTAATTAATTATACTTATATGGATACTTGTTGTGCACAGAAAAAGCTAATATTATTTTTAGATTGAAAGACATAGAAATATGTTCCATGCAATTCCTATAAATAAATAGAAATGTATTTAGGATTGAAAAGCATTCGTTTTAACATTCGTGAATCAATATTTCTGAAAATCTGAATCCATTTCCAATTTACGAGTAATTATGGCAATACAACACACTTTACTGCTATTGTATTGTTAATATTGTTATCCTATGTATTGCCACTTATTGTGCGCAATATTGCCAAGTATTATTAGTGTATTACTATATACTACTATACTACTATACTGCTATTGCTAGCATTGTCAATTTTATTATTGTACTTTATTATTGTACTTTATTATTGTAAATATATTGTCGCAATATATTTCTAAAGAAATGTACATTGATTGCTATAATAGTTGACCCCTCGCCAGACTCTTTTATCAATGTAATAAGGAATAATGAAGACGTTCATAATTAGAATCTTAATCGCGGTGCTATTTATTCCCACTCCAAGTGCCGTGCGTCGCAAGAAACAGTGCCGTTTACGCCGCCATTATTGTCTAGAGGTGCGTTTGGAGAGACGCTATTAACGTTATTTGCATCATTCTTGTTTTATGTTTAATAAACTATAAAAATAGAATGATAATAGCATCCCTTCAAAAATGCACTAAAGTACCAAATGGAACATTATTGCTTATAGTAAAAAAAAAGTAAATGTAATTAGTATTATATAACAAGAGTTTTATTGATAAAAAATATAAATAATAGTAGTGCTATTAAGTATATAATTAAATATATAATTAAAAAATACAAATTATATGTACATTATTTCTAAAGGGGGTGCTGGAGCGACGATTGAACTTAATTAAGGTCGATATTACAGGTTTTCATTTCCAATGTATAAGATGCTTACGTTCTCTGAGTTAATATGATCATGCAGGAAATTCGATTAATTCGATCAATATTTTTATTCCGTTTGCTATATTACCATCTTAGCAGGGACGAAAATATGTATTAGGCTCGGTCCTACAAATGTAAGATTTATTTTATTTTGGAAAATTTTCCAATTTTAGAATTGAGAAAAAGCTATAATGTATGAATATACACACATTACAGATAGAAGTTATTAATGCTAAGCTACTCGTATTTATGCATTCCCTATGTTTAAATATGCAATATTATTATAAAATTGGAAATATCTACATAAATAAATTCAATATAAATCACTTAGTATAAATTATTTCTAGCTTTAATTTGTGTAGATATTGACACATTATAATACATACACATGCAATATTTTAATATTGAGAAAAACAATTATTATATAGGGGACATTAAATCTATAAAATATATTGTATGTATAACTAATATAAACCAAGGCTATAAATGAGGCAATATCGATATATAACAAAAAACTCATATATCCAAAAAGATTGTGTTATTCACAAATTGCCAAAGATGAAGTGATGTAAAATTTTAGTAGATAGATTTGTATAAATATAATTTTGTGTATCAATTATGTATCAAAGCTTCTTGGCACGCTCTCTATCTACTAAAATTTTACATCACTTTATCTCTGGCAATTTGCGAGTGACAATTTTTTTGTATTTGTGAGCTTTTCGTAATATATCTGTATTGCTGAAGAGGACTTCAAAATGAGTTGAAATGTACAAAGTAAAGAAGATCATTTATCAGAGAATTCGTAATTTGATTATTTTTTTTAAGATGTTATGTCTAATCATCTGCGTTTGACTCTCATTAGCTTTGATTTATGTTAGTTGAACGTATATTCTGATACAGAAAATAAAGCATAGATTATTAATATCTGTACATTTGATTACAAAACATATCTTTTTTTATTAAACGTAAAAAAAAGAGGACATCAGTACATCTTTTTGTTACACGTAACAAAAATAGATGAAGTAGCTATACACGTATGTGAATATGAATTAGAAATATATTTTATGTTTTGTAATATGTGTATCATAATGCATATAAAATATAATTCTAATATTCACTAACGTGTCTATATTATATCTGCATGAAAAACAAGTATGAGTAACTTCTATCTCTTTTTTTATTATAAACCTTTTACAATAAGCCATTAGTCATAAATCAGAAATCAGAAGCTAAAAATTGAACACTCGCCAATTTTTAGCGTCTGACTTCTGATGTATGACTGATTTATGGCTTATATTATTGTAAAAGGCCCATTAAACATAATAAAAAGAGATGGAATAGCTGCATATGTATGTACAATGTATTTTTGTACTAACAATATATGTTACAGTTACATGTTATTGTTAAGTGGCATTGGGAATAAAGGAAAAAGTGCTATTACATTACACATGTATACATGTATTTCAAATACATGTTTGCATCCGAAGATATATCTATGTCACAGTTAGAGTGTTCATTTAAAATATAATATACTTATTGTAACTTGCTGTTAGTCAACGTATACATTGACTAACCAATAAATGTACACATATACTAAAACTTTGAATATGATACACTTATATACATTTCATAAACGTCGTATGAAAATTATGTATATGACTATTGACCGTGTAATGTATATTACATATATGTATAGCACATATATATGTATAACATATATATTGTATAGAGTGTCCAAAAAGATCCCGGAGCTGAACATAAAAGTGACTATAACTAATCGTGAAAGAATGTGAATTGTATGTACTTGTATCGACATACATAGTACGCCAAAATATAATGCGTTGACCTATGACTATGATTCACCTTCTACGACTCAATTACGGCTATCCTTATGCTATAAGGCCCTTAGAAGAAACGCTTCAGACAAAAGTTGTAAAATTTTCAAAGAAGTTATTTACTGACATTCAGTTTGACCTTGGGTGTCGTCTGCAGGATCAGATCAAGGTCTCATCTATGTTTTTTTAATGAAACATGCTATTTTTATTGTAGATTCTAATACACAGTTACTATTGATATGTTCACTTATACGAGGATATAAGTTCAAAAAGTTCTCGGTCTAATATAGAAATGATCTCACAAATATAAAACTGCTATAATTTTAGCAAAGTTTGATCCTTCACAGGATTACTGTTAACATTTCAGATAGATGTGTTCATTAGTTTCTTTGTTTCGGTCGTGTCAATCAGCTTTTGATTCCATCATGACAATGCATCTATTCACATTTCTTCAGTTGAGACGCAAAATTCTACAAATTGGTTCCGCAATTGTATTTCACCAGATTTGATAATCGAAATGCATCTGGCAGTGAATTAAAAATAGTCTACAATGAACGCCTCTGACATTTATTTAACGCCTTTGGTAGTAGATTAAAAATAGTCAGCCAACGATGAACGCCTCTGACATTGAATCATAATTAGGCAAAACACATTTTATTGTTATAATATTTAACCATATCACTTGTATGATAAATAAAAGTGATATTTTCATGAATGACATAAAGATACTAACCTTTCCCATTCTTTATAGGGTGTGTTCCAACAAGACACCGTGTAACATGATATGACACGGTGCATCATTACAGTCTTGTTGTTCACCAATGTACAAATATGAGATAATCACTGTATTGTACTGAGTGAGTCGCTTGTTAGAAAGCACCCACAATCTTCTCTTAGGCAGACAATTTTCTGCTACAAAATTTTTTCCATTTTGTGGACACAAATTTGTGGACACACTATATAAATATATATAGGTAGACACACACACACACACACACACACACACACACACACACACACACACACACACACACACACGCACGCACGCACGCACGCACGCACGCACGCACAGATGTGTGTAGAACATTACTATACTACACTGAATTGACAATACTGTTGCGCAGCAACAGTACTGTGAATGCGGGTCATACTGGTTACAGCCGATTGACCCGTGTAACGCCGTTGTATACATGCGTTTTCTACGCGTACAGCGTCACGCAAAACGGTATATGTATGCATGTATATATACACTCATACATACAAAAAATTTTCACTTGTCACGTTTTCACCTTAGGAAAAAAGATACATAATCGATATTATGATCATGTTATCTTTTTCTTAACTAATTAAAAAAAGGCGTTGACCGTATCTGGATCCACGTGTAAAAACTCTCTATTATCTTTGAAATTCTATTATTGATACGTCATTTAAGTGCATTCTCCAGGTTTATTACACTAAAAAAGATAATCAGATATATGACGCAGTAAAGTAAATTCTATATTACATTCTGGCACAAAAACGTGGTCAGTAGCTCTTTGAAAGAAACCGAATGTATCATAAAAATAATAAAGTAATATTTTAAAAGTGCATTACATTCAGTAAAATGCATTTATTTATTAATATGAGGTTTAATCACTATTATTAAGAAAATAATAATTATGTAGGAAGGAAAATATTTTTATAACTTGCTGGAAGGTATAGTCACAGCATATTTCTTATACTGCGACTCTTGAGATGCACATCCGCGCGTGATCCGTCGCGGTTCGGCCGTCGAATGTTGAGCAATTGTGAAGGAGAAGTAGGTAGCACTTCAGAAATTGGCCAAAAATGCGCAACTAATTTCGAGCACACTGAAGTACATATATAATTTCTATAATTTTATAAAAAATTTATTTAGAGTAATACGTTCATTAATAACGTTATTTATTAAAAAAAAAATCATGAAAAAAAAAAGAAAAAAGCAGGATCGAGCATAGGATCTCCAATATTCTGATCTCGCACTTAACGCCCGAGACCACGTTGAGTTCTTATGTGTTATGTGTCTATTTTTAATCAAATTTTTTATTCGTAGGTTGATTGTGTCAAAAATGAAGGATAATGGATAATCATTGTCTAATAAAATGTTGATAATAAATGTCAAATTCTGTGTGTGAAACCTAACGTCTGATAGTAAAATTGTTCTGTCAATCAGCGAAAAAATCGTCCCTCTCTTCTGTGCAATGGGATGGTTAGAATAGAAATTCAAAAACCTCCCTGAAAAGATCGGCTTACGATACCAATCAAAACCAAACCTGTTCTTATTAATAGATATAGTAACATTCAGAAAATTAAATAAACAAAATAAATGGCGAAAAAGAGTCATCGCATAATATATTTAAGTAAAGATAATAGTCATAGATACATAAAATAAAAAGTAAAACGGCGTATATTAAAATATAAAACAAACAAGTTTCGGCTGCTGGATTGAGCCCTCCACAGATGTAAAAAGAATATAATTCGATAAGACATAAAAGATTACAACAACAAAAATAATAAATCGATAACATTCAGTGACGCAACATTTTTAACGCTCGGAAATCAGCAATTGTGATGGATCTCGACGTAACTTAATGTTGTATATGCGATGGAGCAATCAAACCGATGTTAAGAAACATAGTCAAGTGCTGACTGAAAAACGGAAAAGGAAGGGAACTCATAAGAAATAAGTAAACTAAAAAACTTAAAAACTAAACACGCCGCAGAAGCCAAGTGTTCACTAACCAACGCATCCGAACAGGAAATGAGAACCGCCGCAATGCATGACAGGTGTGAAAACCCATGACAATGATAGGGATGTAATCGTCGAAGTCAGACATGTCAACATCGCACGTGACACCGACCGCTCGCTAAAACGGCACGCGACCCACTGAGAGAGGAGACGGGTCGACAGGATCGAAAGTCAGACTTTGTTTATAATCGGCAGATATGCCTTATTAAGACCCTCGGTCTGCAAATTAAGACTGTTCTTCTGTTTTTTAATATGTAGCATCTCCGAAATCAAACGCTTTCTATACGAAGGCTCCTCGTCTAATATCAGAACATTGTCCCATTGAAAATCGTGATTGTGACTCAACCTATGATCGGTGATGACAGAGCGGGCAGAAGCTTTATGTCTAATATGATTACGATGT
>NW_017305463.1:466750-470513 GCF_001594115.1 Trachymyrmex septentrionalis
GGGCTGCGTTAGGGATACGGTTTGTCCTGGACTCTTCGTTTTTTGTCTTTGACAATGTTTTTTACAGGCAGAGCTTTGGCACCCCCATGGGCTCTCCAATATCACCGTATTTCCACTTCGTCCTCCGTTCGACCCCCGGCTCGTTAGGAGCCTCAGGACGAAGCAAAGCGCCTCCCGATTTGCGTCGGTCCTTCCCCACGGCTCCCTTGCGGTCTGGAGCCCGGACACGACCAAATCGGTCTAACAATTCGGTTCCTTGTTGCGTTCACTCCTTCAGTTCCGCATGCGCGCGGAGCTTGGACGTAAAGGACTATGGAAAGATACTCTGTTGTCGTTTTTATTGAAACGTTTAAACTTTTCCGTGTGAAAAGGAATAAATGATATCATAAGCCAAGAAGCAGATTCGTTCGCACAGACATCAGCCAAATCTTTCTGCGTTATGTGTCTATTTTTAATTAAATTTTTTATACTTTGATTAACTGTGTCAAAAATAAAGGTCAGTAGATAGTCATTGTCTAATAAAATGTTAATAATGAACATCAAATTCTGTGTGAAATCTAAAGTCCGATAATAGAAAAGCTCTGTCAACCAGCGAAAAAATTGTTTCTTTCTTTTGTGCCATGGGATGATTAGAATTGAAATTCAAAAACCTCCCTGAAAATCAATTTGTCTATAAGCTTCATTAAGCTCAATGTATAGAATTTTTTTAATCATAAATTTTTTACAATGTGAAAACTTAGAGTTCGATCTGTGGTTATTTAGTCTGATTTTCCAATTATTAATGGTATTCAAATGTTGCGGAGTGATATTGTTTGCTAATACAATGTTTCAAAAACCGAATGTATAAAAAATTGATAATAATAATCGCTTTCTGAGACATTTGATCCATAATTTAAGACATCTAACAGCATGAGAACCATAACAATAAAAAATAAATTAAAAAAATGGAAAATGTACGCATTGTTACAGCCTGCGTTCAAACAAATGACAAATCGAAGGACTTTTCCTATACAAAATAAATAATAATAAATAAAGGGCAAAGTAAGAATCGACACATTTGTTTAAAAATTACATGAAGAATATATTACAATTAACAAGAGGTAAAATTAATTATAAAGCAAAAATGAGAAATTACATAAAGCAAGTCTTTTTATCTTATTTATCAACTAGAACTTCTTTCAAGAGATATGAAACACATTTGACTATTCAATCGTATGTGAATAATGTCGAGTTCTACATCAAGACTCACCCGAATTGT
The DNA here is from genome assembly GCF_001594115.1 of Trachymyrmex septentrionalis. NCBI lineage: Eukaryota > Metazoa > Arthropoda > Insecta > Hymenoptera > Formicidae > Trachymyrmex > Trachymyrmex septentrionalis. Next base: position 468,009 of record NW_017305463.1, read on the forward strand.
ATTTATGCGAATATTTCCGTTAATCATTTTTGTACTGCGGCTTTTTTGATATGTTAATGTCTGAAAAGGGCTCAATTCGGTAGCTAAAACTTGTAACTTTTTATTTTTAATTTTATTTTTGCTTTATGTAATTTTACCTCTTGTTAATTGTAATATATTCTTTATGTAATTTTTAAAGAAATGTGTCGACTCTTATTTTACCCTTTATTTATTATTATTTATAAAAAGACTTCTTACAAAAAAATAAACACAACCAAATTAACATACCCGAATTCTAAGCAATTAAAACTCACCAAAAATCACATGTAAATTGTTCAAACAAGTGTGTCCATATAAGTATGAGAACCCATTAAAATATGTAAAGTTTAGTGGAATGCAGATATGTAAGACGGACATTGTGTATCGATGGTGCTCTCTGATATGGATCACCATGGACTGAGAGAAGAGACTGTCATTATCGAAAAGTCAAACTTTAATTACAATAGATATGTATGCTTTGTTATTTCTATATTATACAACATATAAAGGCTTTATAATTTATGAATTATAAAATAGATATCATCCTTATAATTATATTAATTATCGCACTTTTACGATTTGTTTTATTATCAGAATTTTCATACATTTGATAGTTATAAAAAAAACATTTCACAGAAAATACTGATCAATACCAAACGTAACATTATTACAAAAACATGATTTCTTTTCGGATTTTTTCTAAAAGTAAACAGATTTCATTTACATGTAAAAATACTGGTTTTCTACCTATTCGACTCATACTACAAATTATTTTTGCTACAATTGTCGGTTTAAAACTTTTAGAAATATACATATAATTTCAATAATTAAATAAAAATATATTCGGCCTATAATATGTGTTTATTAATAATGTCACTTATTTAAAAAAAAAAAATTATGAGAAAAGAAAAAAGTAATCGATCGAGGAATCTCTAACATTCTGATTCCGCACTTTATGCTCGAGACTACGCTGAGGTCTTGCAAACCACTTTTATGAACGTAGTATATAATGCTCATGGAAAATTACGAAAATATCAATATCTCAGAAATTATCGTGTATTGAAATTATTTTTGCTATTATACATAAATTGAAGGGATATATGATTAGTATAATTTATTAAAACTTATACATTATCTACAATGTTTCTTCTCCTCTTATTTACTCGTTGAGCGGCTGAAATTGCCGAGAAAGCATTATCGATTGCTAGAAAGAGAGAGGGAGAGGGAGAGGGAGTGGGAGAGGGAGAGTGAGAGGAAGAGGGAGAGGGAGAGGGAGAGTGAGAGGAAGAGGGAGAGGGAGAGAGAGAGAGAGAGAGAGAGAGAGAGAGAGAGAGAGAGACCCTATTAAAATCGTCAGCTCGGACTTTTGTTATATTAAGGGGAGACGCTACTAGCGCTATTTTTATCACTCTATTTTTGTCATTTATTAGATGTAAAACAAAAATAGAATGACACAAATAACGTTAATAGCGTTTTTCCAGACGCGTCTTTAGACTGTAGTAGCGGGGCGGCGTAGACGGCACTACTTCTCACGACGCGCGGTGCTTAGAGAGGGGATAAACAACACCGCGATCTGGACTTTGCTCATATAATACACGACCATGCATACCTATCTAAAAAATTCCCATCTAATAAATCAATCATATTCTCGGAACTTTAAGGGTCTAACCATCGTGAAACTTTAAAAAAAACCGAAAAATTTTTTTTTGTATTTTTTAAAAGTTTGAACTTTTAAGAATATTTTAAGCCATTAATAAAACTGATGTCAAAATTTCCAAAATTGGCCAAGTTATAAGAATTTATAGAGAGACGAATCAGGTTACTGATTCGGGTGTGAGTAACAGGCGCGCCCGTTTATGCTAACCGAGAAGTCACTCTACCTCAACATTTTTTATTGTTTTTGAATGTTGTGGGCCACTCAGAATTATTGATTGGTTGTTAGCGAGATGTATGATGCTGGAATAGCAGATTAAAGGTAAGACCACTTTATTACACATATATAAAAGAATCGATTTGAATCTTCTTTTGCATTTTTCTCGAAACCATGTTTTTCAAGGTGTAAACTTTTCTCCATAACAATCTGATTAACTTCAGTTTTGGCAGGAATATTCTTAAGAAGATTATTTATCATGTAACGTATGATTTTTTTTATGTGTTAATCCATATATTTATAACAAATTTTTTAAGTTGTTTTAAGGGTGAAAAACAATTTTTTTTTTAAATCGAGCTACTTTTTACGTTTCTCAACAAAAGAACCCTATGTTACACGATAGCTGTTACATCTGTTTACAAGAAAATATTTTGTTTTTTTATTTTAAACCACCCCCGCCCTTAGAAATGTTACACCTGTCCGATGCCGCCGTGACAAAGGATTCGCTTTGCGCTAATTATTCTACAGTTAAAACTTTTTAATTAATCTGTTTCAAAATTTATAAATTTACAGTTTAAATATTGTATATTACCTACACATATATATATATATATATA
>NW_017305463.1:470613-477159 GCF_001594115.1 Trachymyrmex septentrionalis
AAGTTAATTCTACGCAGTAGTTAATTAAAAAAAAATTCTAATTTTGTGCTTATTTTAGACCCTATTCAGGGTAGCTGAATCCTTTTATAAAGTTAGAATAGCTCAATATTGTTTACATTACAAATATTAACATGCAGAAAAAATATTTTATTTCAATGTAAATTAGGGATTTTATAAAGTTAGAGGAAAAAACGTAAGAAATAGAAAAATAATGTATCTACTTATTTAATATGATAAATATCCGAAGTATATAAATTTCGATCAAACTTTGCAGCATATTGAAATGTTGCGAAGACAGATGCATCTTTTTACAACTATTAGTACCAACTATTACAGAAATATAAAGAATGCTCATACGAGGTCTGGCTATTAAATAACGAGACTGCGCGTGCAGAAGGCGTCCTAGAGGGGTAGGGTGAGAAACGAATGCAGCGTTGGATAGCTGGAAGTGTCTACTATTCCAGTACGAAAACACGTTTTTGCCGCAGTAGTAGTATTTTTTCTATAGAGGTTAGAAACGAACTTGTTTTTTTCTCGTGCCGATAACAATGTGTGACGAAAAACACGAGCAACGGATCAATGTGAAATTTCTCGTTAAATTAAAAAAAACTCCGACTGAGTGCTATAAGTTGTTGAAAGAGGCCTATGGTGAGAATTCTCTATCTCGTGCGCGTGTTTTCGAATGGAACAAACGGTTTTCTGAAGGCCGAGAGAGCACCGAAGATGACCAACGTCCAGGTCGACCTGTCTCTGTTTCAACTCCGCAAACAGTGACCAAAATCAATGAAATTGTGCGCGGAGATCGTCGTATGAGCATTCGAATGATTGCTGAGACTGTAAACGCCGATAAAGAAACTGTCAGAAAAATTTTACATGACGAATTAAACATGAAGAAAGTCTGTGCGAAGTTGGTCCCAAAAAATTTGACCCCTGACCAAAAGCTCGTCCGTCAACAGATCTGCTCAGATTTTCTTTAAAGGTTAGATGAAGAGCCTGAATTGATGGAAAACATCATCACTTGCGATGAAACCTGGATATTCCAATACGATGTTGAAACTAAGCGGCAATCCATGCACTGGAAAACTCCTGCATCGCCAAGAATGAAAAAAGCAAGGATGTCGAAATCAAAATTTAAAGCCATGCTAATCGTTTTTTTCGACATCAACGGCATCGTGATGACTGAATGGGTTCCAGAGGGTCAAACTGTAAACCAAACTTACTATTTGACAGTTTTGGCAACACTGCGAGAGCGAGTTCGTAAGAAACGGCCGGAGTTGTAGAAAAATAAGTCGTGGATCTTATACCAGGACAACGCACCTGCCCATAACGCGCTGTCTGTGAAGCGTTATTTAGCCGCTAGAGGCACTCCAGTGCTCGAACACGCGCCGTACTCGCCTGATTTAGCACCCTGTGACTTTTTCCTGTTTCCGAAAATCAAGTCTGTCTTAAAAGGAACCCGGTTCGAGTCGATGGAAAAGGTGAAGCGAAAATCGGCGGAGCTCCTAAATGCTCTTACAAAAGAAGACTTCCAGCATTGCTTTGACCAATGGAAAAAACGAATGGAACGGTGTGTGGCGAGGGGAGGGGAGTACATTGAAGGGGAGCATTAAATTGTAGAATAATTTTTAAAATAAAACTCTTTTTCAGAAGCAGTCTCGTTATTTAATAGCCAGACCTCGTTTTACCTGCAATGCTCGTAATACTCGATCTTGTCCTATTTATGTTCGTTTCTATACTAAATCAGCTATAAATTCTACGAATGCGAAAATAAAATTCTTACAATTTTCTTTTACAAATAATTTAAATAATAGTGACTATATTATTAATAATATTACGTTGTTTTAAATGCAAATTTCCTAAATTAATTTTACTTATATTATTTTTTCTCATAGGTTTTTCATAATACGATTTTAAATTAAAAATTATGGTGCAGCGTAAACCGCTACATCTGTCTGTAAAACAGACCAGAGCTAACTTAATCTTTATAATGTTGCTTTATAATGTCAAATAGCTTTTTTGGAGTTGAAGGCAATCGTGCATCGCAATGGCGCGCGGTCCTATTTTGTTTATTTATTAATTTGTTCGAATTAAAGAATCTTATTATATTATTTGAAGTAATGTTAGATAAATATGTATATTTTCTCTATTTAAACATTTTATTTTTTAACGGGATTATATTACGATGTTGATTATATTTTGTAATAATAATTAATATTTTATCATTATACCATATTGCAATATTAATTACAAGATATAATAATTTGTATTAATATGTATTTGTTATGTTGTATGGCATATCTATGTCTTTTTCTTTCCAAGATTAGACTTTTTTTGTTTTTGGAAAGTAGCTACCGTCTCGGGCCAGAAAATAAATTTTATAGTTTTATCTTTATATTCCATAAAACTTTAAATAATTTACGAAGAGGGTTTTAGGAAATATCAAACATTGAAAATGTGTATCACTTAAGTGTGGCATTTAAGGGGATGCTAAAGCAAAGCTCAAACTTCGACGAAGTCACCAGAGGTCGTGCCGCGCGCCGCGCATCGACATGTCTTTATACTACCACATCAATATCTCACGCACCTGTGATACATGCAGTCGCACATATAAATTTTCATATAAATTTTCGTACAAACTCGTCGCGATAAAGCATCTAAGTCTAATTCTAAGAATTCGACGTTGTTTGTTCGTATAAACTACATATTCGGAAATCACTATTTTGTACGTACAAGTTGCAAAGCTTTCATATCAGGCAAATGTTGTCACGACTTGATAGCTGAGATGCCATGTTACACTAAAAAATTACGATAAAAAATATATCAATTTGAAATTTTTGATTATTCTTGGCATAGATTCCACTTCCCAGACACGTATTAATGCATATATTTCAATCTTGGAAAAGAATTTTTGAATCCGTAAAAGAGGAAAAAAGTATTTGTTATACAAAAATTACATGATTTAATCAATAAAATAGGAAACTTTAGGATCTCCTTAAGATAGCTTTTTGTTAGTATAATCAACGTAAGTATATACATATGTGTATAATATATTTATATATATTAATATACTATATATTAATATATTTTTGTTCCAATGGCCTTAATCTTGATAAATGTGATCCAGGTCATAATCCTGAACAACATTTAAGAGGTTTTAGCCGTCTATCCCGATACCTTAGATAATTAATGCTAATGTTGGCAGTAAATTTCAAGCCTTATAACTCAAAAAATACTTAATGAAACAGTATTTCATTATAGTGTTTTGAAAATCTCCGAGATAAAGTTAAATAATAAAGAGCATACAGCCACGACCAAGGATGTAAATAAGTTATATATTATTTAAAACAAATTCACAACAATAAGTAGACGTTTCGGTCAAGATTTGACCCTCTTCAGTACAATAAAAATAAATACATTATAACTAAATACGCAAGTCAACTGATAAATGTAGTGATAGCAAGTAACAAAAAAATTATTATTTTCTTACAATACAGTAGTAATCGCAACAGATCAAAGTAAATTAAAGTAACAGTTGATTGTTATCGCGCTATACGAATAGAAAGAAAATACGAAAGTTTTTTTCGTCATGATACAATTAAGAAATCTTTATTTAAAAACGACGAGCCCCACACGAAGAGACACGCAAATACTAAGTTCTATTGTAAAAATAAAAAAATTTTTCAACAAGTAAATTAGATATCATCGTATTACTGTAAAAACAATCAGATTAAGAAATATACTCCTGCTTAGATTCCACCCAGAAAATTTTTTAGAAAATTTTTTAAAAACCAACAGAACAAACTTACGCGTATCCCGGGGTGCGAAGACTCATCTGTACAACTGAACACTGTGACATATTTAGGTAATGAGTGAATTTAAACTGCAAATAACGACAAAAGCTAAAAACGCTAGTCTATTTATATTAAGAAAAGGAAAAAGAAAGATAAGAAAAAGGGAAAGGAAGGGGAAAAAGTTTAGAGTGGGGCCAGAAACTATTGTTCAAGGAGAGGGAGATAAAGATCTGGAAACCGTTCCGTATCGCTTTGTTTATTTAAACCATTTTTTTGCATATTAATATAAATCATCTCAGATACTAATCTTTTGTAATGAGAGCGTTCCGAATCCAATATTTTTGCGTTATCTCAATCCATCACATGGTCTGTGTCAAATCTGTGATTTGAGATAACGGAGTGAGAATTAGCTGGTTTTTTTAAGTACATTAATGTATTTTTTTAAACACGTCTTTAATTTCCTTTTCGTCTGACCGACGTACGAATAATCGCAGTCCTTACAATTAATTTGGTATACCACATTCGAAAGTTCATCTTTTTTTATCTTATCTTTCCCCATTTTTATAAAACTATTCAAGTTGTTCATAGGTTTGTATACCAATTCAAATTGAAATTTATTTAGAGTTGCATTGAATTTCTCAGACGTTCTCTTTAAGTAAGGAATAGTGAACAATTTTTTCTTTACAATAGAAATGCCCGTATTAGTGTTAATATTATGTTCATTAATGGTATCAAAATTGTTTTTTCTTGATAACGTTTTAATTCTATTGTTTATCATTTTAAATAAAAATTGTAACGGATATCCATTGCGAAGGAGAGTGATAATTAGAGAATTGATGTTAATGTGATGGAATTTTGGATGGGAAAGAAATAGAATTTTGTCCAAAAACCCAATCACAACACCTTTCTTGTATATGGTAGGATGATTGGAGAAGAAATTGAGAAATCTCCCAGAGTTAGTAGGCTTTTTGTACAAGTCGAAAATAATTCTACCATTATTGCTCAACAGTTTGATATCTAAAAAGTTGATACCCCTGTCATCGCCATAATCCACAGTAAATTTAATGCGCTCGTGGTACGAATTGAAGGAATCTAAAATGTTGGTAATAAGATTAATAAGAGCCGCAAGCACGATATCATCAACATAACGAAAATAAAAAGGTATGTGCGTGGTAGTATTAAAAATATCATTCTCCAAGTCTTGAATTACCAAGTCAGCCAAAATTAGCGAAAGAGGCGATCCCGAGAGGCGATCTCCGAGATAAGCTACAATACAATAATATGTAATTAAAAGTGGAAGGTTCTGTTCAAAAAATTTGAAGTAAAAGTTAGTTGTCCTAATCTTGACAATGTCATCCAAGGTCAAATCAATAATATTATCTTATGTCCCCATCGAAATAAAAAAATATTAGTCTGAAACATTTTTCGATTTAATTTAATGTTTCCGCGATATTTCAGTGGATCCTTTAAAACGGAATACCTTGTGTGCGCGCGCGCGCGCGAGCGCGTGTGTGCGTGCGTGTGTGCGTGCGTGTGTGTGTGTGTGTGTGTGTGTGGAGAGTAAATAATTGTTTTTTAAAAAATATAATAATACAAGTATTTTTTTTGAAAGGTCGAAGTTTTTACTTTCCAAAATTCATATTTAAAATATTTTTGTAACTTAGTACAACAAATAAGAATTTTTAAATATGTGTTTTTTTTTTAAACTATTGGTTACTTTATAGCTTATAACTTTTTTATTAATAAAGATACGTACATTTGATTGGTACCGTTATATTTCTTACTAGCGTTTTGATCAAAACATTTGTTAAAATATATTTATTTTTATGAATATTCTGAGTAATCAAAGTTGATTTGAGTATGTCATTCGAAGTGTAGTTTATTTACGTTACAAAACAGTTTTTAAGGGTTAAGAGAAGAGAGGGAGGGAGAGAGGGAGAGGGGAAAGAGGGGGGGGGAAAGAGAGAAGACATAATATTTTACATTTACATCTTATATTTCATCTATTAATACGTTTCGTACATTAAATTGGAAATAAACATATACACAGTATAATACTGACAAAAATATAATTTAGAAAAATACTTCATGTTTTTAATAATTGGTACTATTAAAAATATTATAATGCAATAATGTATAGCTGTTATTAGTAAATAAATATTATAAGACTTGTTTTTCTTAATAAATTCTTGTATCGAGCGTATTAATATATTTTCTTTACAATATTAATATAAAAAGATAAATTTTCATAAACATTTATCAACATTTTCTACTTAATTATATTTATGTTATTTTTATTTACAAAATCTTATATATTTGTAATACTTATTATATTTTTATGTATTATACTTTTAATAAAGTCACTATATAAAATGAACAGTTTATGCACATTATATAATCTAATCAATCGCATGTCATAATTTAATAATTTTTTTCTGTAAAAATAATTTCACGTATGTCACATATACGAAGTCTTCAAATAGCATACTCAAATTACTAGCTACTAAATTACAAATAATGCTATACTTTCTAATAACCGTATCATAACGTGTATTTAATAATTACAATACATTCTCTTTCAATCAATTTATTTTCATGAAAATTTGATAAAAATCATAAAAGAAAATTAAATTATCATCAAAGTATATAATTTTTAGATTACGATAATTTTAATAAAATAAAAAATAAAAAAAGTTTTATGTATATATGTGTATGTGTGTGTGTGTGGTGCGTATGTATATGCATGTGTGTGTGT
>NW_017305463.1:477259-482065 GCF_001594115.1 Trachymyrmex septentrionalis
ATTATAAACATTAGAATACATAAATTAAATTAACGTTCTTCAGAAAAAATATTTCATTAAAATTAATATATTATTGTAAATTAAGGCACGCTGACTGGCAAAAATCTCGTTCTGTCACCAACTTTTGGCTCAAATCTCAGATTTACTTTCTCGCTCTCTTCATCGCCGACCTCAAGGAAGGTATTCCAGTCCAACAGAAAATATAGGCCGTTCCTTCGTTTGGTTGGCAGAACAGGATCCGGTGCACGTGTAGTACCACCAAAGGATTCTTCCAATGCCGCAAGATTTGCATTTGTAGATATTGATGACTCTGCAGTTGGTGCCAATGCATCACGGAAGTTTGAACCATTCTTTGTGGAATCTGAAGTCGTCGGGATTGTGGCCATAGTCGTCGTTGTTGTCAAAGAAACGTCTGCAGATTCTGCCGACAAGATCTTTGGTGAATTGGTGTTTAATTGCTATTTTATTTATTTTATGTGATATTATCTCTGAGAAAATTTTTTATGTTTTATAATAATAAATGTGACAATCATATCATGACTAAAAATGCTATTAAAAATTTTGATAAATGTATTTTCGCGAATATTATTGTCAATTTAAGGAATAAGCCGAAATAATTTAAGAAAAAATAAAATATTGCGAAAAATTAAATTTTGATAAAAAAAAGATAAAAAATATGAAAGAAAATTAAAAAATATATGTAGCATTGTGCAAAAAATATTTTGAATATTCTTAGCAACGCTGAGAGTATTAAAAAATTTTATCATTATATATATAGATATAAAAATTATAAAATTATAAAATTACTTTAAGAGGAAAAGATCGGAAATTAATGAGGAAAATATTATATAAAGAATATGATTGGAAACAAGACCGTCTATATAAATATTAAAACTTTAAATACAAAGCGCCTTCCCGGTCCGAGTGTTAAGATGTTGAACTACTATCTAATATACATTCAATTAAATTGAATTAATATTTCAGAAATAAATTGAGAGCCGATGAAATTATCGGATTCACACAATCAATCTGAAACAAATAATCCCCCCAAATTCTCCCAAATCTTAAAAAACTGTAATAAACTTATTGCGAAAAATATTGCCTCGGCCGGGAGTCGAACCCGGATCTCTTGCATTCCGTGCGAGCGTCCTGAGCCTTTAGACTACCGAGACCTTAGCAACACTCTTCGCAATAACCGTTATTTCTGAAATATTAATTCAATTTAATTGAATGTATACTAGATAGTAGTTCAACATCTTAACACTCGGACCGGGAAGGCGCTTTGTATTTAAAGTTTTAATATTATATAAAGATGTATACATATAATAATAAAGAAGCTGAAATTGCAGATAATACTCGAGTCAAGCACAATAAAAATGAATATTTTCTAAATTCATCTTTGATAAAGATTTCAATAAAAAGCACTCTTCTCTTCCCTCTCTATTGTGTTTTCCCCATTTAATTTATTGCAGCGCAGCTATATATTATGAAAGAAGAAACTGTTTAAAGGAAAAACTCCAAAGAATAAAGTAGACAATAAGTTTTTTGCCTATCCATTGCGTGATTGGTAGCGATAATGATGACATTGAGTTACGAACCGGTTTGCGTGCGAGTAAATGCATCCAATATTTACGTGCAACATCAAGACAACGCGTATTGCTTCAGAGTTAAGCACGCAGGATGAAAGTTGTATCTATCTAGTAGATAGTAACCATGGGCGCCACGAGGGGAGTGAAAAGGGATGTGTAATGCTCCCTAGCTTATGAAATAAGTGGAAAAGAGGAAAATCTACAGAAAAAAAAGAAGTCACATAATATGAAATACAACTTTTCTAATTAAACAAAAAACTCAATGCAAATGTTAGGTAACTAATATTTGTAATAAAACTTTGAGAAATACATTTTAAAAATATCAATATTAAAACAAAAACTTGAGTTTGTCTTGGTTGCTACATGTTCAAATTCAAATTTGTTTGTCACATTACCATTGTGAAGTTAACCACCCAACATTGAAAAGAATAAGTTCTATGGCTCATTTAATTGCTTATCGTTTGCATGTGTATGCACATTTTGAATTTTTATTTACACACTTCCAATAGAAAAGTTATTACAGTTGGCGCTCGAATTTGAATTCTTTTGGGTGCACCTCTCTGTTAGTAATTTTGCGCCTATGACAGTAACGTATGCATAAGGAAAAGATTGCAAAAATCTTCTTTGATGAACATCGTTTAGATAGTTTGCATACCGAAAGATGTTCGAATTTATCATAAAATGTTAATGTGCAGTTTTATTTAGCATTATATACAAATTTTCAAGCTAGAGAAAATTACTGAGGGAATAAGTATTTAGTAATGGCATCTCCAAAAATACATTGATTTAATTGCATAATCTTATTCCTTGTGTTGATTAACATGTGTTAGATTCTCACTAAATTCTAAATAATTCATCCAATCTAGAATTTCAAATTGCCCAAAAAGGATATCATAAATATTTTTTTACCAGTAGGCGCTGAAAGAGCTCGATCATCATTGGTAGTAGTTTCTTTCAGATTCTGTTGTCTTTTTACTTCATTTTTTACATTTACATTATAAGAAAAAGAGTGAGAGAGAGTTTTAATCATCTCTTCTAGACTCAGCGGATCCGGCCCATCCTTTAAAGTTTTTGTAGTAACAAGCAGATTATCGGCTACTTTTCGTACGTCCGTTGCGTTTGCTTTTCCTTCCTGAATTAATCTAATTTTGTCTAAAAGTTCATTAATTTTCATTCTCTCCTCTTCATTCTTTACACGGACTTCGTGAGGTTTAAACACGTGAAACTGGGTCGTTTTTGTTGGTTCCATACTCTCGATCTTTGATATTGTTCCCGATGTCTTGCGAGATATGAGGCCTATGTTCTCCAGAATTTGCCTCATGTTATCTGGAACGACTTCGATCAACGATGGACGTTCCGTTGATACCGACATGGCCTTTTTCTGTCTGCTGTCGCTAACACCAAGTCCAAATTTTGCTAAAAATTCTTTCATATCTTCGTTTCTTATCTTAGATGTTGGCAAAGGTTTGAAGTTGGTATAAGAATTTGTGTTAGTGATCTTCAGCGGGGACGATGTTGTTGTCACTAGATTAGATGTTTGTAAACCAAATTTTTGGAAAAGTAATTGTACATCAGGTGTTAGATTGTTCATGCCTTTTCCGATCTCTAAAACAGGATTCTCAAAAGTGTTTTGAGCGTTTATTGGTGATGAATCGTGCACAACATCTGTCAGACTGGAAAGAGAAGTTGTATAGACTAAACCGTTACTGTTAGGAATTCGGGATTTTATCTCTAAATCTTTATTACTCTTTTTAAATACATCTTCTACATTTGTAGCATTTTTCGGTCGAAGTCCAATTGAAGCAAGCAATTCCATTATTTCTGGACGCATCGTTGTGATTTTGCGAAAACCTCCAGTGTTTAAATTGTATATATAAGTAGAATTATATTTTAATTTTTCTTTCTCACGCGCCGGCAAAGTGGAAGAAGAAATAAAAGATAAAGGAGAAGAGAGGGGCATTGGTGTCACGTAAATGGGAGCTGATTCAGCATTCACAATTTGTATTTTTTCGGATGTTATCTTTGAATTCTCTGGAATGTACTTAATTTTGTTAGTCGGCGCTATATTTTCTAATGGCATTTGTGTAGTAGCAGTTGGAAAAAGCTGTTGCTTGTTGCGAATTCTTTTAAAAAGCGTATCTGTTTCATCAAGTTTTGTTAACATTGTGGTACTTTCTTTTTCTTTCTGTGTTATTGGTGCGTTATATCGCCATTGATCAACAGACAAAACATTTTCATCATATTTTAAAGGACGAGATATCATTTCTTTTTCTCTCTCCGGTTCCAAGTTAAACATTGAAATATACTTTTTTGTCTCTATTGTTCGTGGGGGGATTGTTGTTGCACTGGTACTATATACTACATAAACTTCTTTGTCTTTGATTAATGAAGATCCTTGAAATATTGGTTGTCTAGTGGTAGTTGTTTGTTTTTCAAAAACAATGGTAGGAGGGGGTTGCTCTCTCTCTCTCTTTTGCAGATTTCCCAGATTGAAGCTAAATTTGATTGGCGCTGAATCATTTAGTGTCTCTTTCATAGGTACCTTCGAAGACACTTCCGAATACGTTTCTTTGTGATTTCTATACAATTGTGTTTGTTCAGGGTGTTCGCTCTCTCTCTCTTCATTTACTAAGTTTTTGTTTGGAGCATGTGTTACTACAAAATTATCGAGAGATTGTTCCTTTTTATCATGTTGTATATGCATTTCTTGCATGAGTATGTTTTTTGCTTCTAATTTCTTATTCTTCCACACTTCAAAGTCTTCCGGATTGGGAGAAGGATCCGCAATTATTTGAACTATTGGCGGTTTGATATGTAGATCCTTGATGTTTTCTCTGGTGTCTTCTGCGCGCGCGTTATAAGGTAAAACTACCATTAAAGCTTTTTGATAGATATTTCTTGCTTCCTCCATTGTGTGTGTACTTTTGTTCTCGTATGTCTCAAGATTTTTGGATGTAATATTAAAAAGGATGTCAATAATCTCATGTCTGGTGAGATATGGCAAAGTAGAATTTTGGCGAATCAATCTTTCGACTTCGTCAATCGTTCGATTGATTGAGCTCTCGACTTCAGTTTTTGATGGAAGATCATTGCAACGACATAAGCCGATGACGAACAGCATACAAAATAGCACAACCTGAAAACAATAATTATAATTATAATAAATGAGAGAGAGAGAGGGGGGAGGGAGAGAGGGAGAAAGGAGAGGGGGGTGGGA
>NW_017305463.1:482165-494424 GCF_001594115.1 Trachymyrmex septentrionalis
TGTAGTTAATTTTATCACTCATGAAGAAAGAAAATATTATATTATAGATATTATTACAGTACATTGTATGTGTGTATATAAAGTGCTGTTATGACTTATTATTATACATGTGTGTATATATAATAAAACTATAATTAATTATATAATTTTTAAAAAATCTTAAAAAACATATACATAATCAATTGCCAAAAAAAACTAGAACTTTTTCATTTGTTAAAAAAATTAATTAAACATTTTTAATTACATCTACTGCATAATAATAACTTTGTATTTTACATACATTTTGTATTCATACATCATATTAAGTAATTATAATTACAAAAATGATTTTTATTTTATTCCAATAAATATAATATTTAATATTTGCAGGTGTATTTAATATGCTTATAAATCTGAATTAGTATATATATGTATAACATATGAAAAGAAACCACTTCATAAACGTTATTAATTAATAAGCGCAAAAGTGTTTACTTCACTAGTGTATAAGCAACGTTGAATTATGTTAAAGAAGAACAAGTTCAAGATATATGTTAAAGTTGTTTTTCATATCTATGAGCAAAAAAGTCTTAACTAGATTATTGATGTCAAAGAGTACTTGGTTAATTTTCACAATCCTAACCTTAACATCAACATTATTTTTCAATACTAATCTATTATTTTCATTTTATTCTTTCAGATGCATGAAGCAATGAAATTGGCTTATGTGTGATGTAAGTATAAAAATCTTTTCTTGATATATTTTTTTAGAATCGTTTGAAATTTAAGATATATACATATAATGAGCTTCTCTAAGAAAGTACATAAATTTTTAATAGAATTATTTATTTTAATTCATTTTAAGACGTGCTTTTTTTCTAAAATCCATTTTAGATCATTTATAATCTATGTCAAAAACTAATAGTTAAATTTTGTATTTCTGCAATTACAAATCGTGTGCAAAGAAGAATATATAATTTTCACTATTTTAATATAGAACGATACTGCAAAACAGTGAACACTTTTAAGATGACAAATTTTTGTAAAACATAAATAAGAAGGAGCATACATCCACATACGTAAGATGTTTTTTGCCAAAGTCATATATTTAAAATTAAAAATGTAAATGTTTCGGTCAAATCCTGGTCATCAGCAACACAATAAAAGAATGCGAGAATGAGATGTTAAATAATAAAACGCTAATTAAGATGTGGAAATAAAGTTTATATCCGAAATTATTTTGATTTCTCGATCCTTTTGACATATAAGCTTAAATCTTATTTCTTGATCGCTGTATATTAATACGGGATTGCCA
Organism: Trachymyrmex septentrionalis; assembly: GCF_001594115.1. NCBI lineage: Eukaryota > Metazoa > Arthropoda > Insecta > Hymenoptera > Formicidae > Trachymyrmex > Trachymyrmex septentrionalis. Next base: position 483,460 of record NW_017305463.1, read on the forward strand.
AATTCTGACAACAAATTTAAATAAATTATTATCTTAATTTAATTTATTAGGTGTCTTTTAATTATAAAAACTTAGTACGTATTACCACAACGATCAGTTACATTGTTGCGATGCAGTGTTATTTGGTGAAGAATATTCACGAAGACGAAAGAATTTTATGTTGGTACTAATATTAAGTAAGAAATTATAATTGCGTGCTGATGTGGTTGTTGGACTTTCAACGCAATCAATCTGAAATATTAATAATCCCCTCAAATTTCTCAAATTTAATCTTAAAAAATTGTAATAAACTTATTGCGAAAAATATTGCCTCGGCCGGGAGTCAAACCCGGAACTTACATTCAGACCGTAATAGCGCTTCATATTTAAAGTAATGTATCTAATATAAACAGTCTTATTTTCAATTTTATTATTTATACACACCTACAATGCGTAACTTTTTATACATATCGGTTATTACAAAGAATATTGCTAAGGTCTCGATAGTCTAGGTTTAGGACGCTCGCACGGAATGCAAGAGATCCGGGTTCGACTCCGGGCCGAGGAAATATTTTTCGCAATAAGTTTATTACAGTTTTTTAAGATTAAATTTGGAAAATTTGGGGGGATTATTAATATTTCAGATTGATTGCGTTGAAAGTCCGACAACCATATCGGCATGCAATTATACTTTCTGAAATTAATTCATTTAAATGAATATATATAATAGTTCAACATCTTTGCATTCAGACCGTAGTGACGTTCGTATGTAAAGTAATGTCTAATATAAACGGTTTTATTTCCAATCTTATTGTTAAGTAAGAAAGTTTGTGTAATTATAGTGACATTGTCAGCGTTTCGAGGCGGTATTTATATGTGATCAGAGGAAAGGAAAGGGAAAATGTTAGGAGGAGATGATACGAGGGTCGTTCGAAAAGTCCGTGCAAAGTCACTGCTGATGGCACTACTGGCGCGTATCAAGGTTAGATTTAGTTAGTAGCATCTCTTGGAGAAACACACACCAAGTTACAGCCAGATCGGTCTATTTGTTTGTGTTTGGCATTCATTTGAATCGAGGAAGTCGAGGGGGGTTTGTTTCTGCAATCACGTCCTCGTTTCCATAAAATCTTTTTCCCGCCAGCCATTTCTTCATATTGGGGAACAAATAGTAGTCCGAGGGAGCCAAGTCTGGAGAATAGGGAGGATGTGAGACGAGTTGGAACCCTAATTCCATTAATTTTGCGACCACAACTGCTGGTGCGTTATTGAAAATCACTTTTCAAACGACCCTCGTATATGTATTAGTGAACGGAAAACTATTTTTTTTAATTATGTATAAAAATATCAGGAAAACGTAATGCGTCACTCTGCTCATTTAATACAAAATCTTGTTTCTTTATGTGTATCATCTTTGATACTATTCTTTTATAATAAGATATTTCTGAGTCTAGAATTTTTGTATTTCAAGTCAATTTTGTGATTATGTTCTAATTGATGTTGGAAGACCATAGAAACTGCAATAAAGAAGATTTTCTTATATCAGCTTTTTGTTCTTTCAGCCGAATGTTCAATTTCTGTTTAGTCTGACCAACATAAGACGTATTACAATCAGAACAATTTATTTGATAGACAACATTTAAACGGTCTTTTTTTTTAATTTTCTTTTTTTTATAAAAAGATTTAAAGAATTCATAGGTTTATAAGTAATATTACAGTTGAATTTATATGTTATTATTTTTAATTTTTCTGAAACATTTTTAAAGTATTATATGTAACAGTAAAAAAACTTTTTATTTTGAATGGAATCAGAGATGGAAACATTCTTATGAATTTTTATGTTATCGAAATTCTTTCTACGTAACAACGCTTTTATTCTATTATTGATAGTGGAAAAAGGGAATTTTTTAATCCACACACATTATTTAAAAAGATGTAGATTAATATATTCATAATAAATTCAGAATAAATATTTTTTTCTTAAAATTTTGGATGTGCAAGAAATAAAATTCTGTCTAGTTGTTCAATAATTACACCATTCTTTTATTCAATCAGATAATTGGAATTAAAATTTAAGTATCTGCCTGAATTTGTTGGCTTTTTATAATAATCAAAAATAATCGTGTCATTATCAATCATTACTTTAACATTCAAGATTCTAATTTCTTCATTAGCGCTTAATTAATATTTAGCGATAAATTGAAAGTGCAAAAAATTGTTTTAATTTGATCTTTTTTAGCAATTAATATAATGTTGTCCATATAACAATAGTAAAATAGAATAGAAACGGTCAAAGAGTTTTAAAAATTTCAAAGTTTTTAAAAATTTCATTTTCTAGATCTAATATTATGCAGTTGGCTAAAATAGGAAACAGAGGAGATCTCGTGGGCAAACCAAAGATTTGTTTGAAAATTAAATTATCGAATTTGAAAAACGTAGAATTAAGAATCATCTCAATCAATAGACAATGTTTGGAAAATATTTTTTAAATATTCATTTCTTATTAATTATACATATTGTCCAGTTTGATGTAGAAAAAAATCTGTATTAAATGTTAATTACATATTTTTTTTACATTTGTTATTTATTAGTAATAACGAAATTGTAAAAAATATGTATTTAACGTTTATTTAATGTTTATTTAACATTTATGTTTCTTTAATAATTTATTTATAATAATATTAAAAATTGTTTATTTAACATTTATTCATTAATTTAATATTTATTTTTGAACAGTTATTCATTTGTAATAATAATTTTATAAAACATTTAGTTATCATTTATAAAATTACAATATAATTTACGATTTATGTTGCATTATAATTATTTATTTTTAATATGTTATAAAAAAATATTTATTTAACATGTAATTGTTATTAATTTAATATTTATCTGTCGTTAGGCATATATTTGCAGTAATAATTTGCAAAAATGTTTATTTATTAGGTTAATCGGAAAGTTTCATTCGTTTAGCGGCGAGTAGCTAGAATTGTAGATAACTCTAATATCTAAACCAAGCTTAATATTTTAGTTTTATCATCTGTCAATAAAATTTAGTATATATTTAGTATATATTTAGTATATATAAAGGTATACGTTCGCATCAATAACCTTGCTTCTTCTGCATCAAAAATGTCGAAATTTGAGCCAAATAAGTATCATTTGCGTGAAGTGTCTTAGTCTTTTGCTTCATATGGAAGAAAACTGCTGAAGCTCATTGAATGCTTGTAGAAGTTTATGGTAATAGTGTTCCTTCCGATAAAACATGCAGAAAATGGTTTCGACGCTTTAAAAGTAGTGATTTTGATGTGGAAGACAAAGAGTTCTGGATGGCCAAGAGCATTCAAAGACGAAGAATTGCAGGCATTGATGAATGAAGACCCATGTCAAACGCAAAAACAACTTCCAGAAACATTAAATTGTGCTCAATTTGTTATTTCCGATCGTTTGAAAGTCGTGGGAAAGATCTACAAGGAAGAAAAATGAGTCCCATTATGAACTGAAGCCAAAAGATATTGAAAGGCGAAAAACCAATAAAATTCTGCTTGCTAGGCAACAAAGAAAAAGGTTTTTGCATCGTATCGTCGCTGGGGATAAAAAACGGATTTATTTTGACAACCCCAAACGTCGAAAAAGTTGCGACCCCGGTCAATTCTCAACATTGACGCCAAAGCGTCAGAAATATCCACGGAAAAAAAATAATGCTCTGTATTGGTGGGATCAGAAGGGTGTAGTGTATCATGAGGTGTTGAAATCTGGTCAAACAATCACAGGAGATTTTTACCGAGAACAAATTATCGTTTGTGCCAAGCATTACACGAAAAACGACCAGAATATGAAACGAGACAGCATAAAGTGATTTTGCTTCATGACAACTTCACAAAACTTGTCAAGAAAACGTTAGAAGCACTGCTGGGAAGTGTTACTCCATGCGGCTTATTCACCAGACTGTGCCCCTTCCAACTACCGCTTGTTTCGGTTGAAGGCACACGCACTTGCTGAGGAACGCTTCAATTTTTATGAAGACGTCGAAAAATGGGTCTTTGATTGGATAGCCTTCAAAGATGCATCATTCTTTTACCGCGGAAATCGCTTGCTGCCCGAAAGATGGGAAAATATCGTTAACGATGGACAACATTTTGATTGATGTACTTTTTTATTCTGTTTCTTAAATATACTTTTTGCAAAAAACGGACGAAACTTTCTGATTTTGACCAATACATTTATATAACACTTTAATTTTTACGTTCTTGAAAATGAATACTTCTTCAGTATTCATTTTCAAAAAATACTTAAAGAAACATTTATTTAAACATTTATGAAAGTTTATTTAATATTAATGTAGCATAAATCGGTTTCATCAACGCCAATTACTTAACTGACTAATTGTGTTTGTTGTTTAGTAGAATTGATTACTTAATTGGTTGACAGTTAATTACCAATTTGGCTTAATCGAATTGGTGAAACAGGTCCTTTGTATAATACTAAATATCCAATCCAATTAATAGTAGTTAATTTTTCTTCAAGAATATTCTCATTGAAGGTCTTCTTAATCCTATCCAAGTTTAATTCTCTGTCACAATTATTACTCTTCGAAAATAATTAATGTATCAAATGAAAAATTAAAAGAGATGCTACAATCTTAATCAATTAAATACTATCAAATTAAAAAATAAAACACAAATAATACTGTCTTTTGTTATTTACTTAACTCTAATGATATGTATTATTCGTATAAAAGATTTGATATCAACAAAATTGACGCCAAATAAAATTCTTGAAAATTTTATGTATTATTCGTAAAAAAGATTTGATGTCAAGAATTGGCGCCAAGTTCCATTTAATTCGGATACTAAATTAAATAAATAATGAATATTAATCTAATGATACGTATCATTTGTATACAAAATTTGATATCGACAACTGTGGGGCCAAGTAAAATTCTATTATCAAAATAAAAAGTAAAACCTAAGTGATACTATCTTTATTATTTACTTAATCTAAATGGTACTATCTTTAATTTTTATACAATAAAACCTGAGTATACGTATATCTTGAAGAATCTTTCTATTTCAATCCAAATAGTTTAAATTCCTCTTAAATAAAATTATTATATCACAGTTTATTAAAAGACATTCATAACCGGGAGAATGGTCTTCCATATTTTATTTATGTTGTAGTCATTATCTCTATTTGATTGTTAGGGTATTTTTGGTATCTCTTCTTTATACTTTCTTTGAAAGTATAATATAATGTTGACCATCGTGATCGTTTTGTCAAACAGTATTTAATATCCTGTTTTGACCACGATAGTCAACATCACATCATACTTTCCAAGAAAGTATAGTGAAGTCATAGAGATACAAAAACACTGAGATACAAAATCGCCTTGATGAGTGGACTGCAAAGTTTACGAAATGTTGTATTCCAAGAATAGATCTGGATACGGAGAAAACCCGAGAAATGCATAATCTTAATATAGAAAGCACCCGTAGAAGCTACTATTTGGATTAACTAAATAATAAAGATAGTATTACTTCAATTTTACTTTTTATTTTGATAGTAGAATTTAACTTGGCGCCACAGTTGTTGATACGTAGACTGCTGGAAAAGTTTCTGCAATCTAGTACTTCCAGTTGCGCCAACGTTCTGCTATTATCATATCCATAAAATTAGATGTTTTTAACCTATAATTCAATTGACAGTTTGTACCCAAGCCAACTAGTTTTATTTGCATAGTATTTTAAAAGAAGTTATTTTGTAAGAAAATGAAAATTTCGCGAGAAAATTTTCGAGCAATGATTTTTTACGATTACAAATGTAATCTAACTCCGAAACAATGCATCGATCGACTTCATTTGACTTTTAGGGATGAAGCACCATCCAATAGGACTGTTTATAATTGGTTTGCCGAGTTCCAGCGTGGACATACCTTTCTTAGTGATGAATTCCGTGAAGGTCGTCCATCTACGTCTGTTGTTGTTACTAATGTTAATGCTATGCGTGAAATGATTGAGCGGAACCGGCATATAAACCTACCGCAAGATTCAGACATCCTTAGGCATTGACATGAAAGCAATACATACGATTTTGCATGATCACTTGAGCGTACAGAAACTTTGCAGTCGTTGGATCCCACACGATTTGACCGAAGCTCAAAAATAGGCTCGTGTTAAATGGAGCAAAGAAATGCTCAAGAAATTCAACCGAGGTCGGTCAAATTTGGTCTACAACATTGTTACTGGGGACGAAACATGGATCTATTCGTATGATCCCGAAAGTAAACAATAATCCACTGTTTGGGTATTTCAAAATGAACCGAAACCAACAAAAGTTGTTCGTTCACGCAGTGCTGCCAAGCAAATGATTGCTTGTTTCTTCGGTTATATCGGACATGTGACAACCGTGGCTTTAGAGGATCGAAGGACTGTAAATACTGATTGGTATACAACAATTTGTTTGCCAGAAATCATAAATGAATTGCGTAGAATAAACCGAAATCGTCACATCATCCTTCATCATGACAACGCCAGCTGTCACACAGCACGTCAAATCGTTGATTTTTTATCCAGTAATAACGTCGAATTTATGATTCATTGTCCGAATTCACCTGATTTATCCTAATGACTTCTTTTTGTTCCCAAACATTAAAAATAAAATGGTGAGCGATTTGAGTCGCCGGAAGCTGTTGAAACATTTCGTACACTGATTTACAGCCTTAGAGTAGAAAAAAATGCTTCAAAAATTGGTTCGAGCATATACAAAAATGTATCGATCTTAAAGACGAATACTTCGAAAAACAATAAAGCTATTTAACGAATTTTACATGTTTTTTTTCATATTGTTTGCAGAAACTTTTTCTACGTATTAAATTTTTTGTACAAATAATACATACATCATTAGATTAATATTCTTTATTTCTTTAATTTGGCATGATATAAAGAAATGGGATTTAACTTGGTGTCAATTCTTGATATCAAATCCTTTATAGAAATAATACATATCATTAAAGTTAATTACATTAATAAAGAAATTTTCTTAATATTTACCTTGGATTTGATTATATAATTGATCACATGTTGAATGGTTATTTTAATATAATTACTGACATATGTGTATATATATATATATATATATAGTGTCCCAATATCTATCACCTAAAATATCTTTGTAAAATCTTTGTAAAATAATCTTTGTAAAATATCTTTGTAAGCTTGAAATCTCCGAAGTATCTAGACAAAAATTATTATCGCCATATGATAGACCCCCTCATATGCCCGTGCAATTTTGATTACACAAATTTTTCTCTAGATCTTATAGATTCGAAGATATTTCAGGTGATAATAATTATCAGGACATCTTGTATATGTATACATACATATGTATATGTATACAGCCTTGGCCAAAAGTATTAGGCACCTATACTTTTTCACTTATCTAAAGTTAATATTTATTTATTGTCTAATTTTGCCCATATTGTTTCTTATTTATTATCAATATTATACATAAGTTTATAGAATTTTTGAAACAGGATAATTTACAGCAAATGCTACAAATCAAAATTTGAAAAAAATGTTTTACATTTTAAATATAAAACTTTTATTTAAAATTTTAAATATTTTTTTAAATGTTAAATCAAACACATTTATCTAATGTAAAAACATTTTATGAAATGTTAAAATAAACCTTTTAAACATCAAATAAACATTTTTGTCAAACGTAAAAAAAATGTTTTAACGTTTAGAAAAGATTTCTTTAAACGTTACAATAAATGTTTATTAAACGTTAAATATATAATTATTTGTGTTAAATGTTAAAATAAATGTTTTTAAACATTGAAAAAGATTTCTTTAATCATTAAAATAAACGTTTTTTTAATGGGAAGGAGGTCACTTATCCCATTATTTTTAATGTTTTTACAAACGTTTCAAAAAACAATTTTCAAATGTTTTTAAAAACATTATTATAAATATTATTTTGTTGATTGGGATTGGGACTGCTGCTAAAAACTCGTTTAATAGTAATGTAATATTCTTGATTGTAATACTCATTGATTTCTATCTTCTTTCTATACTTTTTAAGGCTAGGTCAATTTGAATGTTTGTATTGATGTAATATCAAATGACACAATTTTATAATCTTGTTTAATAGGCATACCATTAATTCTTTTTACAAATTTGGAACTATTTTTAATATATCCAAAATTTTTGTCAATGCTCTTATCTATAATATCCTTGAAAAACGTTGCAAGATTGAAGAAGAGATTATATTATGCAGCTAACAATAATTCTTAGAGGATAGCCCTCTTTATGTACCTTGGTGAGCCCATATAATCTCTTTATAAAAAAAGTATTTCGTAAATTTCGATCAGATGTGCTTAAGAAATACAACGATGAGTACATATAAAAATGCAAATGAAAAATATACACTTAATAAGTGTATATGTAGTAATGGCATAGCCGGAAAGAGTCAACTTTCACAATCTGATATCATGTAGTGTTAAAGAATAATCGTAGCCATAAAAGATTATAATATTTGTAAACTTAATATACTTATTGTTAGAAATAAAGTTAATATATACTATGTAACGAATATATTATTAATGCGTATTGCTTTAATCATTTTTTTTTTGAAAAATTGGACAATTAAATAATTAAATGACGTATTGCTTTTTGAGTAAAAGTCGTTTTCAAAGAGAATTTAACTATATTAATTTTTACAAAGTAATTAAAAAATTGTTATTAATATTACCATTTTAGTAACTTAACCCAAACAACAATAACAGTTATTCGAATGAGTGATTATTTTTTTATAAGAAGACAAAATTCTAATGCAAGTTTGATTGATGTAGAATGGTATTATATAGCGATATTTCATTGCATTATGCAACAATTATTTACAGAAATGTAAATCTTTTGTTGCATAATATTCATGTTTGCGTCACATTCCAAAGTATTTAAATGTCGTTGAATTACGTTATCACGTTTAAAATAAGCTGATAAGTCACAACGTAATAACATCCAAAATTTACATTTTAAGAAAAATTTATTTACTTTAATTTTAACTTGAAATAATTCTACAGTACAAATTATTTTGAATACTTTTTGCACATAATGTAATGATGCACATGGTGTCACACAAGAAATCAAATGTCATTACCAACAATATATATAAAATAATAGATAAAAATGTATATATACATGTGAATAATACTTCATATCCTTTTAGTGATAGAAAAATCATCATTCGATTAACAGTATTCGAAAACTCACCATTATGCCAACCAATCGTCCAGACACGTAGTCAACAACTAACTGAGCGGCTAAGGCCTACTTTCAAACTCTCTCTCTATCTTACTCACTTGATTCTCCTTAACTACTCTGACGCAAAAATACGCGTCCATCTGTTCACTTTGCTAACCATACATACGCGCGAGTAGTAATATTAAAATATACTGAACTTGAAAGGAACAGTGACAAAATAGTCCGAAATGTAAGGATTGATATCAACATATTAATTTAGATTAAACTTTCAGTACTGTAAATATTTATATGTAAAACATTATAAAGATTATACTACTTAATGTTTTGATTGTATTGAAAATATATACAATAAATTGCGTCTGTACGATTCTTATAATAATAAATATTGTTATTGTTGAGTTAGATATAAGTGGATATTTTTATTTTAATTTAATAATGTTAAAAATTGTTTTGGCTAAGTTGTTCCACTTTTCAGCTTATTTGCACCGTCGCTCTTACTTGTTACTTCTCGCTCTCTCTTGCTTTCGCTCTTTCTTTTATTCATTAGATAAATTATAACATAGTTTATCCGAAGATGAAACAACCAATCTTTAACGTGGTATTTTAAAAAACAAAAACATGCATTTACACTTGGATAATCTTTTTGATAGCATGATGGCATAAGAAGAAGAAAGTTTTTTTTGGATGAGAGAAAACATTATTTCTTTCTCATATGCATATATCATGTTCTATCTATATTAAACATAGTTTATATTAGTTTCTTCTAAATTTATTCTCATTTTTACCTTTATACTTATTCTCCTTAGAATAAATTTTGTATTAACACACACATGCATTATTAAATATCATTTAATTATATCGACGTTTGGTATACAAGTTACTAGTGATTACCATTGGAATAATCCGTATCTTGTGACGATAAGCAGTCTATCGATTGTTGATGTACATTATTTGTGAAGAATTATGAAGAGATAAGAGAGAGTGATACTAATTTTCTATAATTCTCATATTTTTACGTTACTAATAACATTATTTAGTTTTTATAAATAAACATCACAATTGGAACTGTTATTTAGTATATCAACTTTGAAAAATATTATATATACTCTGTATGTTCAATGTAATTACTCAGTTGTTAATCCATTTAGTAAGATTAATTATTAAATTTATATTGTTATATTATATTATTATGGAATGAAATAGAACACCCTGCTTAAAAAAAATGAATAGAATAATACGAGGGTGAATCAAATATTAACCGGAATTCTTTTTTAATATTTATTTATTTATAAAACAATACAAAAATACTGTTGATTATTTTTCTACATAGTCTCCTTCACGCTCTACACATTTTTCCCAGCGGTTTGGAAGCTTGTTAATTCCTTGCTCGTAGAAACTTTGAAGTTGAGTCACCAACCAATTGCGCACGAATTCCTCAACATCTTGATCGTTGTCAAATCGCAATCCTCCAAGAGCATCTTTCATCGGCGCAAACAAATGATAGTCACAGGGTGACAAACACTTGAGTTTTAGACAGAGTATCATCCCCATACTGAACCTTCAATCGAGTCAAAATTTCGCACGGTTTAACGCCTTCCTTAGTTAAAAACTTTATTATAACCCGTTGTGCAACGGACGCTGGAACCTGTTGCTCACTCATAGCTGTACTGGCGAATTGACTGAGTCAAACAGCTCACCAAGCGTTTTCCCCACTCCTGATACACTA
>NW_017305463.1:494524-503533 GCF_001594115.1 Trachymyrmex septentrionalis
AGATATTATAAAAAATTTAATAACTTATTTATATCATAACCGATACAGTTATATATAGTTACATCCAAAGCGCTAGTGGAACTTTATAACATTTCTATCATAACTAATAAAATTGTATCTATTTTAAATTTTATATGAATGTTATGATTCATTAACAAGTTTGTATCTTAATTAATATAATTTTAATTATACATTTTTATATCTGTTAAATAAAGAATTAATAGAATTTTACTTAAAACATAAGCAATATATCTTAATAGCGAATATTATGAAATTCAAATTTTATTCAATACGATATTTCTTGTTAAGTGCTTTCCAAATAAAGCCAGTGCTAAGCACATATTTTCTTGTAAGATGTACAGGATGCATCACCAAAATGCCCACAAATTTCAATTTAAATTTTCCGCTATATTATGCTTCCGCCAGAGGTTGTTGTTGACGTCCGAGAAAGCCTGATGCTTCGAGTAAACAGTCATATTCTCAAAATGACCGCGATGTTGAAACCAGTGCGGAGTATAATCGAACAGCCGCGATCATCGAAGGCCTTCGGGCTGGGCGCTCGGCAACGGAAATAATTTGGTTCTTTGGATATCCGAGATCAATCGTTTATGATGTTGTGGCAAAATATACGGTTTTAGAACAGTCTAACGAAGATTCCAATATGCCAGCGAGGAAGAGTCACACGAAAGAACGCACCGCGAGAACCAACGCAATCGTTGAAAGCGCTGATTTCAGATGACCCAGGGCAATCGTTGCAAAAATTAGCATCGATTGTTGAAACTGTGGCATCCAGAAGGCCATATGTTTTTCAGGACGGTGGACTGGCTCATACGAGTTATTTGATTCAAAATTGGCTCTCAGACAACGTTGATATGTTTTGGTCCAAGGAATTCTGACCTTCCAACAGCGCAGATTTAAATCCCTTGATTTTACTACTACATATAGAGCGTAGTTGAAAGGGTCACAAACAAGTCTCGGTATCCCAATGTGACGTAATTAAGGACCGCTATTGAGGTAGCATTCGTCGGCATAGACAGCGCTACATTACAGCGTGCGTGCGCTTCAGGCCGAGAATAGAAGTCGTCATTCAAGCTAATGGGAGATATATCGAATAATTGTGTTTTATAGGGATTCTCCAAGTGCTATGTAAAAGGATTTTATGTAATATTTAATTTTTCATTAAAAACATTTTGTTTAAAGAAATTGTTCAATTTGTCTGGATTTTGGTGACGCACTCTGTATATTTATTGCTTCTAGTGCACTGTATAAATTTTAAGATTCTCTCGCCATTCAACTTATTGCCTGTACATTGGCTGTAATCGAACTGAACAAAATGGAAGAAGTCCAAAACTACAATCGCGTCGCCGGCACGAATTACTAACGCCAAATCCAATTAGATTTATCCTATGCTGTTCGCGAAAGAGCGCATCTTTCTTAAAATACGAATAATAATATAATAAACTTAACAGACTGTGCCTCTTGGTAACCTTTGGTTATCAAGGAAAATATTAAAACATGAATTCGCAAATAACTAAAATAATCGAATGCATTTGTAACTTAAAACTACTAGAATAAATTTATAACTTTCAATTAGAACTAATTGAATACATTTATAGCTTAGAATCCTTTACGCATCATTACAATCTTTGTCCCTGATTAAATTGTCTTCGATGGGTAGGACACGCAATTTTGCAGTAGGACACTTGTATTCGCCAAAGAAAGTTCTAACAACTCTGACAATATTATTAGCTCTTGGCGTGACTTTCAGTACTCGTTCAAACTACCATTTTAACGACGGTAAATTGTCTTCTCGACAAAAAACTAGCTAGCCATCACGAATCTAAGGCCCGGAATGAACCATTTATTATTGTTGTAGAGTAACTAAGTACTCACAGAGGATCACCTCTTCCAGAACTGTTAGCGTATTCTTTCGATCAACTGCCATTTAGATAAGCGATTAACTTTCTCCATCAAATCTACCTCAGGATAGGAAGTTAGCGTAGTGACCTACAAGAAAGTGACCTGGAGATAAAAAGCTTAGATTGTTAGAATTGTCATAAATGGCTGTAAGAGGCTAAGAATTTAAGATGGCTTCAATTTGAACTACCAAAATAGATGCCTCCTCAAAAGTCATAAATGCTTTTGCGGCTTTATAGAAATGCGTTTTAAAGAATTTCACTGCGCTCTCCCACAATCCTCCTGAGGAGCTCGAGCAGGAATAAAGTGCCATCGAACTCTCTGCCATATCCTCATGCCACACAATCTTACATCTTTGTTGTTCCTGAAAAAATAATTTTACTGCTGAAGTTCCCTATTGGCACCGATAAAATTTGTGCCATTATCAGAATACACATGGCTGGTTTGTTATCCCAATAAAGCGCTTAAAGTTATTAAGAAATGCATCCGTCGTCAAATCTAAAACAATATCTAAATGTATAGCTTTAATTACCATACACACAAATACAACAATGTACACCTTAACTCGCTTTGCCTCTTTTGTCCTTCCTTCACGTATATAAATGGGCTCGCAAAAGTCAATTTCAGTGCTAGAAAAAGGATGACTCTGTCTATGGGTACATCTCCCATTATTTGTTCTGAACTACGCGATTTAAACCTGAAAATTTGATACATTTGTGAATCAATCTTTTCTAACAGTACCGCGCATCCTGAGCGGCCAGTATTGCTACTAACGTAGCATGTGCGCCAACATGACAATGACTGATATGTTTGTGAGTAATTATTAAAAATAACTAAATTTCAGAATAAAAATTAGGCTTTCGAAATTACCAAATAAATCTCAAACAAAAAACAGGCGATTGAGAGTAAACAATAAGACGCAAATATTCAGGCATTATACGTTAAACAATTTGTATTTAATAGTTCTTACAACTAAAATGATGAGATCGAATGTTTCGGCTCAGTTCGAGCAATCCTCAGCGATGTCAAAAAACATTACAAGTTATTAAAGAAAAGATCCAAGAATGCAGTTAAAGGAGCCTCTTCAATTTCAAACTTGAGAAGCCACATTGTCAAATTAGTTGACTAACTGAGCACTAAAGAAAAGTCAAAATTAATAATACAACAATACTAAAACAAGATAGAGAATGAGCCAAAAACTCATCCGCTGCATTCCATGATCACTATAACAAAGAGTTAAGAACCGCATGAATAGATATACATCGTTAAGAGAACCGAATAGAATGACAATCAATGTTCAAATGATAATAACGTCATAAACTATATTAAGTTGAACATTGTAACATAAACAGAAATATTGTATCTTTAGAACCAAAAATTATACAAACACAATCAACTAATATAACATAATTCCCGTCATACATCAAATCTTGTTTACAATGTTCGAATAAGCATAATGTAAAAACTAAAAGTGTCAGATTTTAAATTAAAACTTTTCTCTTGCGACTTAGTGTGGAGCATTTCAGACGAGTCTTTTTCCAAAATATCTTTCCTTATCCATGATGTTTACATTTTTTCAATTAAAATCATGTCCGAACTCTTATGTTCCGTGATTACCGATAGGTTACCGGTTTTCTTATTTACATTATTACGGTGTTCAGCAATTCTAGTTTTAAGTTTTCGTTCCGTCTTCTCTATGTACGAGGCATTACAATCCCTACAGCAAATTTTATATACCACACTCTTATTACAGTCATATGACAGTACATTCTTTTGAGATTTGATGATCCCATCAAGTTTATTCATACTAAACCATGCAAGTTTAACATTTAAATTTTTAGTGATGTTTTTAAATTTCCCACATAGATGTGAAAGGGACAGAATTGTAAATTACATAGTTATCTCTTCATTTTTTGTATTGTCGGAATCTACTTGCTTGAGTGTCTTATATTTCAGCAGAGATCTTAACCGACAATTTATCGTATCAAAAATAAACTTCATGGAATCGTTTTCTAAAAAAGTGTTAACAATAATATCAAACTTTCTACGTTCTCTTAAATGGGAAAGACTTCTTCTTTAAACTAAATTAAAAATAAATGGTTTATCAATCTCTCCAATAATGTTATTCCAAAAAACATTCAATGCTTAATACAACTTGGCAGTAAATTTTCATTACCTTCGTATAATACTAAGAGAAACTGCTTTAAGTTTATAAAAAGTATGTATTGAGAATAATATAAAAAAATTAGGGAATGTAGCGTTTTTAGAAGTTAGAAATCGTTTAATTTCCGTTATTAAAAAACTCGTGTCTTGGAAGCCATCCAATAGTTCTATTAATAAAAAATTAACAGCATTACTAAAATCAACCAAAAGATTCATGAAAAATAATTAAAAAATTATATTCACAAGGGCAGACAAGGGCAATATCACAGTTGCATTAGACCTTGACGAATATAAATCGAAAATGAAATATGTTAAACGAAAGGACTTACATGCTCGTTGGCAGGGATCCAACAAAAAAACCTTCTATTATTTCTGTCCACATTCTATTGACAAATTGGCTAAAAAAAAGATATATTAACTTAGCGACTTATAAGAGGACATACTGTAGTGAGAGATGGAGTATTGCCATTGACCTATGGACTTCCAAAAATCTATAAACTGAAGGTCCTGTTAAGGATAATTATTTCATCGATTAACGGCTCACTATATGCATTAACAAAACTTTTCACATCGTATTCTATATGAAAGTATTCCAAAACCGCCTAGCCACATTGAAAATAGCTTCAAGCTAGTACAAAAACTCAATGAGTTTAAACTTGGCAATAATAATTCACTAATTTTTTTAGATGTGATATCCTTGCTTACAAACATACCATTAGATCTAGCGTTAAAAAGTGTTTCTGATAGGTGGCAATTTATTTCACGAAATTGCAGCATCCCCAAAGAAGAATTTCTAATTACGTTAAAATTAATGCTGGAATCAACTTTTTTCACCTTTGATGACGAGATTTATAGACAGAATTTTGGAACACCTATTAGTTCGCCGCTTTTTTCTATCTTTGCAGATTTAGTTATGCAAGATCTTGAGTTGAATTTGAAGAGTTTTGGAACTAACCTACTCTTCTTTTTTAGATACGTGGACGACATTGCTATTGCGGTACCGCACAATCTTATCGATAAATTTGTTGAAACTTTTAACGCTTCACATCCTAGGTTACAATTTACCTTGGAGATTGGAGGAGATAGGTTAAATTTTCTGGATGTCACAATCCTTAATATTAATGGCATAATAAAATTTAATATGTACCATAAATCAACTTTTTCTGGAAGGCATCTCAGTTTTATATCTCTCCAACCGCTTTCACAAAAAAAGGTGTTCTAATGAGCGTTGTAGATACAGCAGTACTATTATCCAAAGTATCATGAAAAGAAATTTTATTATTAACATCTTTTTAGAAAATGATTATCCCATGAAGTTTATTTTTGACATAATAAATTCTCGGTTAAGATCTTTGCTGAAATATAAGACACTCAAAGCAAGTAGATTCCGACAATATAAAGAATGAAGAGATAACTACGTGGTTTACAATCCCGTTCCTTCCACATCTATGTGCGAAATTTAAAAATATCACTAAAAACTTAAATATTAAACTTGTATGGTTCAGTATAAATAAACTTGATGGGATCATCAAATCTCAAAAGGATGTACTGTAACATAACTGTAATAAGAGTGTATGAGATTTGCTGTAGGGATTGTAATTCCTTGTACGTAGGACGGAACGAAAACTTAAAACTGGAATTATTGAACACCGTAATAATATAAATAAGAAAACCGGTAACCCATCAGTAATCACGAAACATAGACAGAAGTACAGACATGATTTCAATTGGGAAAATGTAAACGTCTTGGATAGGGAGAGATATTTTGGAAAAAGAGTCGTCTGAAATGCTCCACATTAAGTCGTAAGAGAAAAGTTTCAATTTAAAATCTGACACTTTTAGTTTTTACATTATGCTTATTCGAACATTGTAAACAAGATTTGATGTATGACGGGAATTATGTTATATTAGTTGATTGTGTTTGTATAATTTTTGGTTCTTGATTCTAAAGATACAATATTTCTGTTTATGTTACAATGTTCAACTTGATATAGTTTATGACGTTATTATCATTTGAACATTGATTGTCATATGATTCGGTTCTCTTAACGATGGATCTCTATTCATGCGGATCTTGATTCTTTGTTATAATGATCACGGAATGCAGCAGGTGAGTCCTTGGATCATTTTATACTTGTTTTTAGCATTGTTGTACAGGGTGGGGCAAAAGTCCCGCTACCATTTTGATTGCGCGCCATCTTGGTTATGTGACGTATAGCTCAGTTTAGCTTTAACCGTTGTGTTGTGTAGACGTCCAAATTTTATATGGTAGCGGGACTTTTGCCCCACCCTGTATTATTAATTTTGACTTTTCTTTAGTGCTCAGTTAGCCATCCAACTAATTTGACAACGTGGCTTTTCAAATTTTAAATTGAAAAGGCGTCTTTAACTGCACTCTTGGATCTTTTCTTTAATAACTTGTTTTTTGATATCATTGAGAATGGCTCGAACTGAATCAAAATCCGTCCGATCTCATTATTTTAGTAAGAACTATTAAATATTGTTTAACGTATAATTGAATAATTGCGTCCAGCTGTCTGCTCTCAATCATCTGTTTTTTGTTTGATATTTATTTAGTAATTATTAACTCTGTGATTTTAGAGTGGTGAAGCAACACCTATGGATGCTTGGCATCGCAATGCAGGTCCGCGTGACGCAACCTACCATTAACGCGTTTATATTAAACCGTTTTATTAAACCGTTTTCATCCAAAAAAGGATTAATGTTTTAAATGACTATTATTAGACGTTGATCTATTCTTTTGTAAAACCTCTATATCTAACTTAAGGGATAAATTCTATATCATCTTAATTAAACATCGTTTAGCATGTTCTAATTCTATTGTCAGTCAAAGAGCCAGTGAATCTACGCTAGTTCTTCTGCAAAGTTTCACAAATCTTAAACATGTTGCCGTGACCTGATGAACCTCTGCAGGCTTGAGAAATTATAAAGTTGTCATCTGGGCACGTTGCCGTCATTAACATGTGATGAAATCCGCTTGTTCATTATCTTGGTCTTTTTTGATACCTTTAATTAGCGATCGAGGACTAATTTGCATAGGTTTTTTTTGTCACGCTGGGTCCTCTCACCATAGTTGAGCACTGCATAGTTCCTTTGGAGCAACTCCTTTTGAAACTAGATCTGCCGGGTTTTCCAAAGTACCGACGTGATTCCAATCCTCCAATCGTTTCTTGAATTTCTCCGACTTTGTGTGCAACGAAAACCGGTAACTTCTTATTCATATCTTTTATCTAGTGCAAGACAATTGAAGAGTCAGTCAAAAAAATGTATTCTGACAACTTTGCACAATGAGGCCTTGACCCTGTCCATCAATCGATCAATAGTTGAGCACCACATAATTCCAGCCTAGGAATTAATATCGTTTGACTACTCTACTCTTGGCACACAATAAATAAACTCGAACGAAGTTATTGGGCGAAACTCCTTATATACACGCATGCTCCGTACGGTCTTTCACTGGCGTCGCAGTAAATATTGTATTTTCTAAGACTTGGGCAATGTTGCGTTTTAATCAATCATATTTCGGAACATATTGCGAAACGGAATCCATTCTTCAAATGCACCTGCAAATGTGGGCAAATTGACATGCGGTAGTTTTAAGTGATCATTAAACAACAAATGAAAAAACGAGCAATTAAGAGCCTAAATTCGCAGTAATTAAAGCGATTATATTTACATGTATTTCTCAGTACTACATATACTATATATAACAAATATCATATATATGATAAATACGGTATTTGTTATATATATGTAGTATTAAGAAATATATGTTAATGTAATCGCTCTAATTATTGCAAATTTAGACTTTTAATTGCCTGTTTTTTCATTTATTGTTTAATTTTTATCTCAAAAGCTCAACTTTAATTATTCTTTGTTAAGTAACCATTGTTTCCGGTGCCGTGATCGGTGTTCCTTCTCTTGCTTGCCGTGAAACTTGACTTAAATTAGTGGTTTGACTTGCTCTCAATTTGCTTTTAAGTAACGTTTCGAGTTCGGAAGAAATGGCGAAGAAATGAACCTTTCTTCGAAATATCGACGTTCTTCATTATGTCGCGTCGCATTATCCGAACTCGCCTCTATTGCTTCGATGACTTGAACATCATTGAAAACATCCCACGTTTCATTGAATTTATATAACCTCTGACGCAGTTCAATTAAGGGAACATTATGCACGTCTAACCATTCTAAGAATGTGGCGGTTTTCGTGCACTGACTTTTGACTTGCGATCTCTTTAACTTTGGGTGCTTTTTAGCAAGAACACAGTTGGACAGTGTAACAGTGAATCATTACATCCTTGTTGTTTGTTTACGTTAGAAAAGGGCAAAACGAGACTGTGTTATACAATATCTGACTTTGTCCTTACTAGCAGGCACCCATTAATGACTTTAACATAGTGTTACTAACACACTGGTACGATGCCGTTATCACTTTCACCATCCATTCATCACAGCTAATGCTAGAAGAAATTACTAAAGATAGTTACTAACGAGAAGTTACTAAAGAAATTGCGCGATTCGATCCTGACACAATATTACGATCGATTATCGATAATCGCGCTATCGAAGTATTGCGCTATTGACGCATCTACCTTTTTCCTCGTGAGTTACGAAATGCGCGTTACAAGATGGCGAACCTTTTGTCAAGATGGCGAACCTTTTGTCAAGATGGCGAACTTTTTGACAATATGGCGAGCTTTTCGACAATATGGTTTTCATTAAATGGCGGTTAGCCACGAGAACTGGCGTAAATGACTGCTCTTGCGGGATGTACAGGGTGCGGCAGAGAAACTTACTTTTTTGAAAAACGCGCCAAACGGCAAGGGGTGAAGGTAGGAAGCTGGGAGGTGGTGCGTCCGAAAGGATAGGTCCTCAATTTTTGTTCCCCCCACAGCCAGTCTCGATCAT
>NW_017305463.1:503633-506331 GCF_001594115.1 Trachymyrmex septentrionalis
CGAGCGCACTGTCACGGTGAATGCAGCTCGATACAGGAAGATGATCGAAGAATTTTTCCTTCCACATCTGGAAGAAATGGACGTCGGGGATGTGTGGTTTCAACAAGACGGAGTCACGGCCCACACAGCACGGGCCTCGATGGAATTGTTGAGGGAACACTTCCCTGACCGCCTCATCTCTCTCAGAGATGATCTCCCTTGGCCGGCGCGCTCTCCAGATTTGACTCCATGCGACTTCTTCCTATGGGGTTATTTGAAGTCTATTGTTTACAACGATCGACCAGAGACCCTAGCTCACCTGAAGACAAACATTCGGAACTCCATCGCCGAAATACCGGTGGACATGCTTCAGAGAGTGACGCAAAACTTCAGAAATCGACTCAATCAGTACATAGACAACGGCGGCCGTCATTTGATAGATGTAATTTTCAAAAGTGCATGAAAAAAAATTTGATGAGGTGATCTGTAAGAGGAAAAAAGAATTATACCGATATCTGTAATAGTTTCGTTTTTATTAACCTTTAAAAAAAGTAAGTTTCTCTGCCGCACCCTGTATAAAACTGCTTACCTGACGGCAGCCTGATACGATACCAAGCGTTTCAGGGCACTTCAAAAAAATTAGTTCAGTAATTCCTAGCGTGAATCCTTGTCTCTTCTGAGTTAAAATCTGAGCCAAATCTAAACCGATAATAATATCCGGCTCAAAGGACTAATGACTATGTTTACATGGTATCCTTAATCGTTTAAACCGTTGAAAAAAAGAATTAGAATACTAGGATATTTATATAAATGAATCATGATTTTTTTATTCAACATGTTAGAAGTCGTCTGACAATCTAACATGTTGAATGATTGGTATTCAATCAGATAGAATGCTAGTTTATTGCAGAAACAAGTTTGGACGTGACAGAATACTAGTATGAGTGAATCAGGATTCAATATAATAAGAGTCATCAGACGATCAGTATTCAACGAGATACAGGTGATAGTTTTTTGAGAAAATGAGTTGGGACATGATAGGACATTTACATAAATGCATCAAGATTTTCTGATTCGACATGATAATAACAGTCTTTGGACAATTAGTATTTAATCAGATATAGTATTAAACCGTTGAAAAATTGAGTTGGGACACGATAGGATACTTGCATAAATGAATCAAGAGTTTCTAATTTAACATGATAACAGTCGTCGGACAATCAGATATTCAATCGGATACAGTATTATATTACTGAAAAAATGAGTTATAGAACATTTACAAGTTAGAACACTATAAGACACATACATTTACAAAAATGAATTAGGATTTCCTTATTTCTCCTTATTTCCTTTCAACATGATAGGCGTAGTCGGATAAAAGATTCTGTGTATCCGATTTGTATGATCACAGATATAAAAAATTCGAATCAAATCCCCTATTTAAAGTATTTATATAAATAAATAATTTTTTATTAATATACATCTAAATAGACGTAGTCGGATAAAAGATTCTGTGTATCCGATTTGTACGATCACTGGTATAAAAAATTCGAATCAAATCCCCTATTTAAAATATTTATATAAATAAATAATTTTTTATTAATATACATTTAAATAGAAAAGAGTAAATAAATATTGTATTAAAACAGACGATTTTAAGAATCACAAATTTCGATATTGGGATATACACTAATATTTAAACAATGTGAATTACGATATTCAACTTGATATGTAATAACTGAAATTTATTTTCATTAACCACGAACATCTCTTTTATTATGTACTGTGATGAAGATTTTGTATCTGGATTACACAATGGTGGATACAGAAAACTGAAATAAAATTTCCTATTTAATTTGATAAAATGTTTTCCTATCAAATTTCTATCTATTTTCTTGAGCAGGACAGGGTTGTGAATCATTTGTTAAAGTTTATTTTAATGTATTAATATACGGTATGCAAAATAATATTATAATAAAATATTAGAAATTAGCCAACAACATACTTAATTATCTGTATTAAATCCATGCAACAATTAAATTATAAAATATTTGTTTAATAACTTCTAATTTTATTAGTAAAAAAAAATAGAAAGTTTTATAAATTTTATAAATATTGTTTTAATTCTGTCCACTTGATGCCAATTGACGTTTGCTCGAAGTGAAAAATGCAAACGAATTAAAACGACAATATATAATATTTATATAATATGTTAACGTCATATAAAAAAAATGAACTGATTTTGCACTAAAAATAAATATCTTCTTTATCTTTATATTATACTTCTTTTGTCACTTAAGTAAGTCTTTTTAATGAGATGTCTCATAATAATCATTCTACTTTAAAATATTATATTTACAAGGTGTTCCCAGGTTAAACCGCTAAACTAAAATATAAATTCAGGATTTCAAAACAAACAAAAATTTTACTCTAGACATACGAGGTCTGTTCAAAAAGTATCGCGAATTTTGAATTTCCGCGGGTTACGTATATTCGATTTTCGATTTTTTGTGGCGTTATGTTGGTACTCATGTTTCTCACTTATACCGACAAGTTCGGCCATTTTGAATGTTCAGTTAATTTTTGACAGCTGCTTTGCTTGCACGTGTTTTGGCTCGTCTTCGATTTTTGCCTATTCCAAAAAATGGATCAAAGAATCTGTATCAAATTTTGTGTGAAAAACAAAATTAAGTGCGCGGACGCATTCCGAATGTTGACT
>NW_017305463.1:507499-508788 GCF_001594115.1 Trachymyrmex septentrionalis
TAGCACGAAAGGTGGAAGAAAGAATGTCCGAATATATTTCAATCGAGAACACTTTATTTTCTTTTAATCATTCCACAAACCACGCACTACAAATGAGACTAACATAATGCGGTATAACGCGCTCGCGAGAAGCATACACGACGCAATACAAGGACTACCGGAAATCGGTAGAACGCGTTCGCGAGAAGCATACATGCTCACGCGACACTGGCAGCTAGACTCTCGCAGTTAGACTGTTCCCCGCATCCACGGAAACGAAGCACGGTGCCGAGCCTGATCACGAGGCGTTATGTGGGCAATCACGCGCCCTCCAAATGGAGAAACGAAAATATACACGAAGGAATGCTATTATTGAATACCTACATATTCGGCGACAACGGTATCTCGAAAACACTTACTCTCTGCGTGGCCTATCAAGGCTAATATGTTTCGAAATCCAAACATAAGGTATTTTCAATCAATGAAATAATCATATTTGGTCACATGAGAATCCTCGAGCAATTCATGAACAACATTTCCAACATGGTTTTCAATGTAATGTATGGTTATGGAATTGGAATAATTGAATGGGCAATATTTCAATTGGACTCCATTTTTTACTCGCTTAAATGCGAATGGATTTCTCGTATTTTTGAACAATGAACTTTATGATCTTCTGGAAAACATTCTTATGAATGAGAATGAATTCCTGATTTCAATTGGCTGTCCTGCTCACTATAGCAGAGGTCTTCGACAGTGGCTTAATATTCCTTATCATTTTCCCAGAAGATGGATTAATCGTGCTGAACCTGTGGCTTGGCTTCCGCGTTTATCGAATTTAACATTATTAGATTTGTTATGGAGTACTCTGAAGCAAAAAATATATGCAGTATTTATTAATGATGAATCATTAAAACAAAGAATTATGCAAACGTGCGAAAACATTACAGATGCACAATGTCAGTCAGCCACTGGATTCATTACTTACACTTTCTCTCATCGATACGAGGATAAGTCAATAAGTTCTTAGAAAATCTGTCAAAGGCACTTGCAGTGTCATGTCACATTACTTTTTGACAAGTAGCATCTTTCAGCTGATTACTGTCAAATTTTGAGCAGAATTCATCGCGTGGTTTTATTTCTGTAGACGATTAAAGCGAACAACCTTTGTATTTTTTGCAAAATGAAAAAAAACGAGTTTCGTGCAGTAATCAAACATCTACATATGAAAAGTTTAACGCCGAAAGAAATCTAAGTCGAGTTAGTAGTTGTTATAGGGGGGGGGGGTTCTAACCCATGGAGCTAGAGGG
>NW_017305463.1:510343-522882 GCF_001594115.1 Trachymyrmex septentrionalis
TAGGAGGAGGAGGAGGAGGAGGAGGAGGAGGCAACCTCAACCTTTTTTTTTCCATTCATTATTATATGTAGTTGCACTAAAAAAATTATTCAATATTACTAACACTTGATCACAAAACATGCAAAAGTATTCTATCATTAACTAAATGGTAGAATACTTTTGCATGACACAAAAAAATCGTTCACAGTAAAAAATTCACTATATATAATTTTGAAAAGAACGATACGAACCTCTCATGGATCAAACTCGACAAAGACTGACGCTGAAAAGCATCCTTTGTTGCGGCGAAACTGCTAGAGCAGTCATTGTATAGTGGCGCTTTAGATCATAAGTGTTTACATAAACAGAGTGTGATAGCGCGTCGAGGTATAGGATTGATGGATGGAGACTAAAAAATAAAGTATATAAAATGATGTGGTTGAAATTTTTTTATTTACCTCTTATTACATCATATTTTTTTCGTACGTATTAAAAACTGAAGCTAATAGCTCGCAATCGATGAGTTGACGTCCATTGAAGAAATCGCTGTCGCGTATAGCGTTCTCAGACGTATTGGAGAATCGCGTATGCTTTACATCAACCGTATCGACGAGTCGGGCGAAACGTTACATCGATACACCCGTCAAAGTCAAACATACGGCGTAGCGTCGTTTCGATCATCGTAATGCGTACGGACGAAGAATCGAGACGTACGAGCGTAGCATCGTTCAGCGTACAAACTCTGACGATTAGCGGTCCAACACTTATAAAATTGTCCTTGTATTCGTTTCGAAGCATTTTGTAAATATTCCATCGTTGCTCGTAGAGATTCTTTCAGGTTTCGAGAGACAGCGACAGTTCGTGTCCGCGATGATCTCCCAGAACGATCTCCACGTAACTCGGTGAACCAACGTTGATTCCAATTTCCAAACATTTATAGCCCGTATTCGTCAGATCGTAACGTCTGCTCAGTAAACGCATCGCACGATGCTGCGGACTGCATACATACATAATGTTAAAAAACATTTCTTTTGTGTATAGAATGTTGAAACTTACATGTTATATTCATTCTTCACGTCACACGATGCGCTGCTCTCTTTGGCGAAGTACATTTTTTAATCGTTCGTACAAGCGGGTATCGCAAGACTGATTGCATCCGCGTAAATTGTGACGTATATGGTAACACTTTTGGAATCGAAGAGGGGAGACAGGCCCTCCCCACTTTTTCCAAGAATTTCAAACGTGTCGCGACATGTTTTATTACGTCTTTCTACATATTCTTTGTCACAAGCTTAGACGTACATACATACATACATATACGTTTTATACATATACGTTTATACATATACGTTTATAAAGGGTGTCCCAAAATTAACACAAGATTTGAATTTGCCGCCATTTGCGCAGTAAAGTGTTGGCAACCCAAAAAAAAACAATTTAACAGCTGACAGTTTAGGGTTAGTGAAAATGGAGCGTTACACGATAGAACAACGTGTGTTCATTATTGAACAATATTTCAAAAATAATGAAAGTTTGGCGGCCACAGTTCGAAAATTTCATACAAAATATGGTCGGAATAGTGTTTTAACTTCGTCAACTGTGAAGAGATTAATTGAAAAATTCAGGGAGACTGGATCAGTTGGAGACGCCAAACACACTGGTCGTCCAAAAACAAGCCGTTCAAATGTCAATATCGAAGCAGTGCGTGAGAGTGTCGGTGACAATCCAGGAACCTCAATTCGGCGTCATGGACAAGAATTGCAAATTTCAAGAAGCTCTCTACAGCGTATACTCACTAAAGATCTGTGTCTCCATGCTTACAAAATTCAACTAACACAACAACTGAAGCCTAATGACCATGCACAGCGAAGAGAGTTCGTTGAATGGATTATTGAACATCAACAAATGGATGCTGATTTTTCGAGCAAAATCATCCTAAGCGATGAAGCACATTTTCACCTTGATGGCTTTGTTAATCGCCAAAATTGCCGCTTTTGGGGTACGGAGAACCCACATGTGATTGTCGAAAAACAAATGCATCCACAACGTGTCACTGTTTGGTGTGGATTTTGGGCTGGAGGCATCATTGGACCATACTTTTTTGAAAATGAGGCTGGTCAAGCAGTGACTGTTACTGGTGCTCGATATCGCTACATGATAACACAGTTCTTTCTGCCGAAATTGGATGATATTGATGTGGCCAATATGTGGTTTCAACAAGACGGTGCCACATGCCATACAGCTCGTGAAACAATTCAGTTACTGCATGAGACGTTTCCAGGTCGTGTACTCTCTCGTTTAGGTGATCAGAATTGGCCCCCTAGATAGTGTGATTTAACACCATTAGATTTCTTTTTATGGGGTTATTTGAAATCACAGGTCTATGTCAACAAGCCCACAACCACCCGTGCATTAAAGGAGGAGATTCAACGCTGCATCAACGAAATTCAGCCACATTTATGCAAAATGGTCATGGAAAATTTCGACAAACGAGTGCGTATGTGCATGCAAAGCCGTGAAGGCCATTTGCCCGATGTGTTATTCCACAAATAACCCTATCCGATGTACTTTATGATTCAATAAAAAAATAACAATCAAAAGACTAAAAACTGTGTTTTCTATTTAATTCAAATCTTGCGTTAATTTTGGGATACCCTTTACATAAGTACGTTTATACGTACGTTTATACATATACATTTATACATATACGTTTATGCATATACGTTTATACGAGTATATGTATTATAAAGGAAGAGAAAAAAGAAATATGTAATAAATATGTTAACATATTTTTATTTAAAAATTCTTTTGCAACCACCAATTATATATTTTTAATACATTTTGTAACGCGCAATTCTTAACATGTTGTCCACATCGCATAGTATTAGTAACATCAAGATTAGTTAAAGATTCGATGTTTTCGTAAACTGCATCCAAGGTGTCGATGTATATCGTCCAGTTCTCGCTCATCGTCCAGAAGCAAGTTCCACAGCCACGTTCGTTTCTCGCGTCCCTTAACGTACACGATAGCATCATCTTCAAATACAGCTGTCGTGATCAGACGTTTCGCCTCGTTTTACGGAACCATCCCGTCCTCCCATCGCAATCCATGGTGATAAGCACTCAACCAGGAAGCGCAAGACCTGTCGGATCTTGTCAAAAATTTCCATAGTACGGGACTCGTAAAAATATAATGCGTGAGAACGATCCCCTGTTTCAGCACCGCCACTTCCTTCACGATAACTTTTTTGTTAACGATGAATCCTTGCAAATCCACGAACGTTGGCATAGACATGTTGTCGAGAATACTGCGATCGATTGCGGCGTATCGTA
This sequence comes from Trachymyrmex septentrionalis, assembly GCF_001594115.1. Lineage (NCBI taxonomy): Eukaryota > Metazoa > Arthropoda > Insecta > Hymenoptera > Formicidae > Trachymyrmex > Trachymyrmex septentrionalis. Next base: position 513,656 of record NW_017305463.1, read on the forward strand.
GATTTTATATCGTGTCGGAGGTAAACTTAGGTGATTTTGCGCACAACGTTGGTCAATGGATTATACTGAACCACACGATCGTGTATGATGAGACAATAGGCTGTCGTATTTGCTGGCACGTTCTTCTTACATTCAAAGTCTAATCGCACGTCCACGGTACCGCTCTTGACCGATTCGTTCTGTCGAGAGCAATCGATTATCACGAACGAGCCATTACGTAAAAAAGTTGTAAAGGTGAGACTCGGCTCGAGATACTCGTATCCATAGTAGCCCTTGCAGAAACGCGCGTACAAGTCGTACAGAATCGCACATCTGTTTTTATCAAAATCTAGATTCAAATCATCGTACGGATAACATTCCGAATTCAGGTAGAGTTTAGCATTGGTTAATTTGCAATAGTCGAATCGACTTACATCCTCAGACATGATATTTTTTCGACCTGTTTGCATAGCGAAAATGACGTAGCGCGGCTTCTCGAGCTGACTAGCCGTCTTGATGGCCCACGAATGCTTGGTTGTGCTCTGCAAGAGCGGAAACTCGTACAGATCCCAAGAGCGAAAAGCCATGCTCAGATATCGTCCGCTCTCCAAAGCGCGCAGCATCGACAGCTTATTTATCTCGCTCAATAACACGTGCGGCATTCGCCACTGTACTTTGAATAATTCGAGCGTCGGCTCTGTCGTCGAATCTCCCGTCAGGCAATTGTTGTCGTTGCGCGCTCGTATTAAAATCAATTCGTGACGAGCGTTGATCACCACACGTCTGTAATCTTCGCAAAATCCCAGCAGTACGTAGAGCGGAACACAGAAATTAAAGTATCCGGCCGCAGTAGTCTGCGCATCCCAGCCGGCATTCCGCAGAATCACGCTTCTGTCGGATGACACTGTTACATAGTTTTTGATCGTGCTAGTTATGCCCACGTTTCTGTTACGATCAATCTCCACACCGTTGAGTTCATATCGAATCTCATCGAATATAAATGCAACGCAATTATTTCCCAATGACACGCTAGCACCCTGGACCACTTTGTTCTTCGTCAGTTTTCCCTCGACGTATAGAAAGCTTTCGTACGGCAATGTGTATAGATCTTGTTGCTGTATGGGTATTCTTATCTCGTCGCTGTACCCGAACGTTGTGTTGGCGAACGGGGTGTACGTGTGAGTCTCAATCTTGACGATGCGATCGTCGAAGATCGGCTCGTCTTTAATGTTTAAGATATCAATCATCTCAAATGTTGCGCACCGCGAATCCCAAAGACTTTAAAAATGTAACGTTCGACGCTGAGCTTCTTCTTCTTCTTTTTAATGCAGTTGGATAAGCGAGTGTTATCGAGCTGTAATGTTGTTGGCCTTGTAAAGAATATGTTATCTTTCTGCGTGCGCTCCGTTCCGTTCAACACGAGCATCTCACGCTCACGTTATCACTGTTTACGTCGTACGTGCAATCTAACGGTGATCTCTTCTCCGCGAAAATCGAGCAATCGTCCGTTCTGGTCGACGACGCGTATCGTTAGATCCGTAATGCTCCGTGCGATGATCGGTAGGTAAATGATCTGCGCAGGCCTTTCCGATATCTTATATCCTGGCGGCACGCTCGGTGAAAATTTGTGTATCGTGTGTGCGCTTTTGCCGTTGCTGTACGCACCCGCGGTCACGTTGCACTCTACGCGGATAACGTTTACGTTCATTATGTTGATTGACATGTCCGATTCGTGCCATCTTCGCGGTCGCAGTACGCGCTTCGACGAGAATCCCAGCAGCGATCCAATGCTGTTGGGTTTGTCAAAGTTTATTCTGTACGCACATCTAATTTCGCATCTCATCGTGTTGTAGTTTGCGCGGAGCGTAAACGGGTATTCTCTACCCTCACCATTATCATCATCATCGGCGTCATTGTTCTTATTGTCACCGCGCACTACTTCAGCGGTTTCAAGCGCGTCGCGGTGAGAACGTTTCCGTAAAATCGCGCGTTTCAGAAATTCATTTATGTCTCGCACTTCGTACGAACCTTCGGGAATTGTAATTTCCGCGTCATCTTTGGCAAAATAAAATTTGTTGTTCGAATTATTCACGTTCGGTATCGTGTGATAAGTCTCAAAAATCACCAGACCGAGCTCGTAATCGTCGTCACTCAAATCTATGGCGGGAAAGTAGTTTGCCGCGAGGACGGTGCTCTTCCCGCTCAGCGTAAGCGTCAGCGACATGGCGGTGTTCGACTAATACTGAAATTTCACAGCGTCTCACCGAGTTTTTTAAATTCACGCGCGTCTACCGTTTGTAGAAACCGCAGACACATTTGTCCGCAGAAGCTCTGATCGTACGTCTGATAGCACGTACTCTATCGTCGTAGCACCGTTCCCGAAATATCGCACCAGTTCCTTGGGAGGTCGAAGATTACCGAAACTGTCAAAGTATACGACGCGGTTGTTCCTCTTCGCGTACGCTACCCAGTGAGTACCAGGCCCCGTCGCATCGTCCAGATTCACGATACCGCTTTCGTTTCGACGCGCACCGCTCGTCGGTAACGCGTTACGCATGAAAACGCCTCTAAAGTATGGTACGCGCATACGTCTCGCGAGCACGTTTAACTGTGCATTGGTAGTTGCGCCGGATGGCATTTTTATCGCTTCTTTGGGGTTTTTTTTTTTTTCTTTGCAGCTGCACCCTGTCCATGCTTGTACGGACCGAGATACAGTCCGCGTCCGTATTTGTACGGAGCGAGATACAGTCCGCGGCCCTGTTCCATCGCGCGATCGTGTCGTTGCAGCTCTTCGAGCCGACGTCGCGCGGCTTTGTTGTCGTTTACCGCTTTCGCCACGCTGGCCGCTCCGCCGATCAAGGATCCGAGCGCGCCCAACATTGGCAGAAACGGTAACGCACCGCCTCGTTTCGCCGTTGGAAGTATCCGCTTTTTCGTCGTTTTTTTCTTCTTCGTCGTCGTCTTCTTCTTCGGTTTCATGCCCATGCCGATCTTGGTCTTGGCTTTCATCGCTGCCCAAACGGCAGCAGCGGCGGCTCTCTCGCCCAGAGCCGAATCACTCGCGGTAATGCGTTTCCGCGCCTTCTCGGCTAGTATATCGTCCGCCGCGTGTCTATCGGTGAGATCGTTGCTGCGCGAGTACGCAATGTCGTGTTCCCGACACGCCGCGTCCAGCGGATTTATGCCCGCGTCACCTCTGGCTAATCGCTTCGCAAGTCGAGTGCCTGGGCCGCAAAACTGGTAGCCCGGAATATGTAACTCGAAAGGAAGCGCGTTTACCGCTCGATTCAACAGACCGCCGCGCGACGCTGACATTCGTTACAGTCCTTTATCTTAGGTGCGGGACCGTCGATGTGCGTTCGCTGCCACGGCTGATTGTAGTGCTCGTCGCACCGACGATAGGTTCGAACCTCCGAATCCGCCTTCACGTGTTCCGGAAGCCGGTCCCAGACGTGTTCGACGTAATCGCCGTACACGCGTAAGAGCACGACCTTCGGTATATATTGTAACTGCTCGGCGCTCAAGTTTCGAATATCGGAAGGATGACTCAGCGCGAGATACATTTTGCTACTGCGCGATTCGCGGGATTCGCGCGTCTTTAAATAGCCGTTCGAGAGCGCACAGCCCGTAGTGCGAGCATGAAATTCGTGCTGCAACCGTTGACGATACGCGTCACGAACTGCGACGCGAAATCGCGAATGATGGGAGATAGCGCGGAGAAGCGCAAGCACGGCGAAATGCTGCCGAGTACTATACGCGCGATCATTTGCGGCCCGTCGAATTGCGGTAAAACCAACGTTCTCGTAAGCTTACTCGAGAGCCCGAACGGCGTACGTTTCGAGAACGTGTACGTCTATTCGAAATCGTTGCAACAGCCAAAGTATCGATATCTCGAAAATTTGTTTACGTCTATCGACGAAATCGGCTACTTTACGTTCTCCAACAACAGCGACGTCGTTCCACCGAGTGAGGCGCGCCCAAATTCTATTTTTATCTTTGATGACGTGGCATGCGGCAAGCAGGATGCGGTGAGAGAATACTTTTTGATGGGTCGCCACGCGAACGTTGACTGCTTCTATCTCTGTCAGACGTACGCGAGGATACCTAAACATCTGATACGCGACAACGCGAACCTTCTGATCCTATTCAAACAGGACGGTACCAACTTGAAACACGTTTACAACGATCATGTAAATACCGACATGCCGTACAACGAATTTTGCGAGTTGTGCCACGCCTGTTGGCAACAAAAATATGGATTCGTAGTGATAGACAAAGACAGTGCGCTCACAAATGGACAATACAGAAAAGGATTTAACGAGTTCGCGATACCGTAACGCGACCAGTCGTTGTCGATACTTAGCCACGGATGAACATGGCAGATGTGCGCGAGCGTGAAAAAATCGCGAGAGCGATCGAGAAGACGAGCGAGTCGATCCGCAAGAAACATCGCGCTCTGAAGACCGGTAGAATCGAGGAGGACATCGCGTTGAACAGACGTTTTAAACCTCTTATCAAGCCGCTGCGACTTTTCGTCGACAGCTCCGACGTGCGCGCGACAAAGAGAGAGTCGCGCGACGAAGATGCAGCGTCTGCCCATAAACGCGAGAGGAAGGAGGAAGAGGAACAAGAGGAGAGAGAAAAAGCGAGCGAGACGTTCGAGCGTTCCACGACTCTGCATAAATCCAATGATCGATCGCACGATGATGTACAACCAATAACCTCCACCCCGCGTGCCAAAATCGTACCAACGATAGAGTCGTTGGAGAACGTTTCCGAAACGACGGAAGATTCGCTAGCGACGAAAGTTCAAAATCAGCTGCAAACGTCGGAAGGTCGAGAGGCGTTACGAGCTGGTTTGAGCCCGCTGGGTCAAAAGTACGTCGAGGCCGTCCTGAGGGTAGCGCAAGATAAAGAGAGCGGTATAGATCGCGTGTACGGCGTTTACCTACGAGGATGGGCTGATGTTTGGCAATAAACGTTTCGACGTGGATGACGCGGACAACATAATTATCGACGGCGTACGATACGCCGGTACACCAGGTCTTTACGAGTTGATTTTCAAGAGAATTCCCGACGATACCCTCTACACGGAAGACGATATGCACAAGTACAAGAGCATGCTGTTGGTGACGAACGCGTACAAACACAAGTACAATTCACAGGGCCGATTATTGAGCAACAGAGGATACAAGTACAAACACGTAATCGCGCCGTTGATGTCGGTCACACCCAAGAAACAGAAGAAATCTGGAAAGGGATTACCTCACGCAATGACATTAAACGACAACGCGATCGATTACGTGCATTGGGATGATCCCAATGAGCTGGTGGATCGTCTACGATTGCTCGACGCTTCGCACCGAGCAGGCAACAACGCTCACGACAACGAGATGCTGTCGATCATCGAGGAACTTTGCGAAGCCGGTCTTATTATAAATTAAATCGCGTATTCATAAAATGAGTCAGTCGAGTGACACCAGCGAGAAAAATACATTAATTTCTTGTACTTTGTGTATTACACGTCAAATCATGAAAAAGAAATCCGATGAAAAGAGAGAAAAAATTAGCTCGGAGAAACGTCGGCTTGTCGAGGAATTGCACGCTCCGGCGAGAAGAAATTTTCCGCGAAGGCGCTTCATAGTCCGGGGGTACGACGATCTGTGGTAGGCTGATATCGTTGAAATGCGCCCGTACTCGAGTTTCAACAGAGGCTACCACTACATACTCATCGTCATCGATGTGCTGAGCAAATACGCGTGGGCCGTTCCGCTCAAGAGCAAGGGTGGAAGCGAGACGGCGAACGCTATCGCTGAGATCGTTCGAGAGAGCGAAAGATGTCCGAAAAATTTACAAACGGATATGGGGAAAGAATTTTACAATGCGGATGTACAGAATATCTTGAAAAAACAACGTTAATCACTATTCTATATATAACGTATTCAACGTTGAAAGCGTCAGTGATCGAGCGGTTCAATCGCACGCTCAAAAACGACATGTGGAAGATGTTTACACTCAACGGCAATTAAGTCGACGAGCTGCAGCGTCTGGTGTCAGATTACAACGCGCGCAAGCATCGCACCATCGGCATGCGATCCTCTGATGTAACTTCTGCGATCGCCAAAAAACTCTTGGGCACAGTGCGATAAAGATAGCGGGTCTTGCAAAATTCAAAGTAGGCGATTCGGTACGCGTGAGCAAGTACAAGATGATTTTTGAGAAGGGTTACACACCAAATTGGACCACCGAAGTGTTTACGATCGTTAAGGTGCAGCATACCAATCCCGTAACTTATCTACTCGAGGACTATCGTGGAAAATCCGTCGCTAGAGCGTTCTGCGAGCCCGAGTTGCATCGCACTACTCATCCGGACGTGTATCTCGTGGAGAAAGTGTTGCGCAGGAAGGGCGACAAATTGTACGTCAAGTGGCTGAGATTCGATGGATCGCAATTCATGGATACACAAAAACAATGTTATTTGATAAATTTTTAATTGATATATTTTTTTTGTATACATATAACAAAATATGTATACAAATGTACGATACATGTAATGAAAAATAACAGTAATACATAATAAATGATACTATATAAACATAATAGTAATACTTATATACAGCGTAAAAACATAATGCGTAAATTATAATGATAATAGTTAATAACAGGTATGTAGATTGTACGAGAATATTTAAAAATGTAAAAAAAAAAGACATACACAAAGTAAGATATAAGATAATACATATACGTTGTATGAAAATATAAAAAAAGTAAAAACATAATAGTAATATAAATGTTGATATGTACATATATTACAAAGGTATCCGCCAATATCCCCACGGTAACGTCTCCGTCGAATTCGGTACGACGTATCGTTTGTCATCGTATGGACTCAGAGCGATTTTCGATTCGGATATCGTGTATACCTCGTGCAGTTTAGATCGTATACACGATTGACGACGAGTCATTTCGATCTCTTCGTTCAAACATCGAGTGTAATCGTCGAACGTTATCGTTTGCGCTATGACGTTATTTTTTATACCTTTCACCTTTTTAGTGTCCTTCTTGATGTTACCTATATTTTATTAATAAGATGGGAAATTATAATAATTTTTAAGGTGTACGTACCGATCGCAGAAATATTTCTTGTTATTGTTCCTGGTAATTTGTGATCTCACGAGACGCGACAGGTTCTTGATCCACGCAAAGTGTTTAATGTTGTCGTTGTGTGAATCTTGCATGTACAGGAGATTGACATGCTTTTCCTTCTTGTCACTGGTGAGCCGCAGAGGAAGAACTTGTTTATTTTCAATGCCGTATACATTGATCGACACCGCGTTCAACCGTTCGAATTTAGAAATGTCTTTGAACGTTATCGGAAATTCGATACCCGCGAAATTCAGCACCGTTGTATAATGCGAATACGATGACTCTCGATCTGCATTTCTTTCAGCCGGGTACAGAGCGGCGACCACCGACCACGCGAAGCACGCATTGTCCATCGTTCTAACATTGATCACCGCTCTCTTAAGCATAATTTCCTGCGGTACCTCAAAGTAACATCCCGCGTGCATGGGATTTAGTTTGTTCACATTCATTACCAAATTGAAGATTCGCGACAATGTCCACTCGCTGTCGCGTTCTTGGAACTCTTCGAGTGATGTCAACGTGGGTTCGATGATATGCTGCTCGTACCACTCGCGCAAATCGGTGTATCGATATATCTCGCTGTTCTTAGTGTTTACACTCTTAATGTCACATTTGATGTTTGTTATAAACTCGCCGTTGAACGCGGTGTTCATTTTTGTACTACCGTGTCTTTCTATCGCGTCTCGCACATGTTCGAGCACTATTTCTCTCGCGTCTTCCAAAAATCGCCGCGGCTCGATGTAATTGACGTTGACCACAGCACCCGTCGATATACGGTTTTCGAACGCGGCGTCGATCTCTCGCCAGACGAGAGATCTTTTGTCGCGACTCGCGTACTCACCACCAACGTGCACGAAACGTCGCTCTAATTGTGTCCTTGCACCAGCGAGTCGCGCGATCCTCGCCACCATGGATAGTCTGTGTCCAACGGTGAGACGCAGACGCTTGGCACGACAAAGCTCTTCGAGCCGCTCGATGTACTCGTCGCATCGTTGCAGCCACGCAAAACATTCCACCAGAGTAGCGACCTGACTGCACTGCTCCAGCAGTTCGCGTTCCACTTGCTCGTGATTTTCCATGTTTTTTTCTTTAGATCACATCACACTCTTCCACGGAGCATTTGCACGTGACTCGTTCACACACGCTGCAGTGTCGCGACATATCCAGAAAATCATAATGTTCTACTACTTTTTCGTCATGTTCGTATGCGAAAATGCACTGTTCACACTTAAAGCATCGATCGTTGCATCTGTCGAAAAATAGCTTTGCAAAATCGCGATCACGAAACTCTATCCATACATTGTCGATTGTTTGAGATTCCGTCGGCACGCTCAATCGATAGCGTTGGCGCCATCTCACGGTCGCCCGTGAGGCCCAGGGGAGCAGTTCAAGCGACCGTGCGATGGGGTGCGAGGGGCGGGCCGGGGGCAGGGGGACCACCGGGCCGGCGTTCACGTGTCGCTGGATGGGACGGGTCGGGGGCGTCGGGGGTCGGGGTCGTGTCGCTGGCACGCACGCACTCTCTGGAGTCGATCGTCAGCGCTCTCTGTGAAAGGAACTAATTGGGAGGATTGCTCATGGTACTGTGCAAATACTGTAGGCAGCTCTGATTATTAAGTGAAACCTCCAGCTTTGTAAAAGTGTTCAACCATACTCCTTCATCCGCGCTGCATGACTTTCTCATTGTTCACGCTGCACTCAGATGGAATTTCTCGTACGCTCTGTCCCCAGTGCGGAGTCGGGCATAAGAGAGTTTCCCGAACATTTGATCCTTCGAGCCGGATGCAGCGTGGTGAAGTGAAGTGTGATATTCGTTTTGCAAAACATTTGGCTCTCATGGTGTGCAACGGAATTTAGTGCGTACATAGTGATCACGCATCGTAATCGTGGCGCAAGGACGCTCGCCGCCCAGCGCAGTTCATCCGTCGCCAGTATTGCCACGGAGTGATCACGCATCACCGGAGTGACATTCTCACGGGCAAATCAACAAAGTTTTTCTCACTTTCACTTGTGGCTCTCTCCGTGCCCCGCTCATCATGGCTGACAAGGAAAAAACCTCCAAGTCAGAGGCGGAGGAGAAGCAGTCATCAGGCCGTCAATCT
>NW_017305463.1:527055-532980 GCF_001594115.1 Trachymyrmex septentrionalis
TCATCATTGACTGCTCTCACAAACAAACATTACACGGCAGCACGCAACTCACATTAGCTCATATCAGGCTATCTTATTGGATCATCGGTGGACGAGCTCCAGTGAAATCTCATGTCTTGCGGTGTGTGGTGCTCGACAAAGGGGGGTCCGTGCACATCAACTGATGGGCCAACTACCTCTGTCTCGAGTCGCACGCTCACGTGCATTCACTCATATTGGCATTGATTATGCCGGACTACTCACACTCAAACCATAGAAGGGAAGAGGAGCGAAGACTCATAAAGGATGGATTTGTGTGTTTGTCTGCCTCACAACATCTGCAGTTCATTTGGAAGTTGTTTCAGACTACTCAACGGATGGATTTCTTTCAACATACAGGAGATTTGTGTCAAGGAGAGGCATCTCACACTCACTCTACTCCGACTGCGGGACAAACTTTGTTGGAGCTGATAAATCGCTCAAAACATTGTTCACACAGAACTCTCAAGAGAATCAACACATTTCAGCTCTGCTCGCTCAAGATCGCACTCAGTGGAATTTTAATCCACCGTCTGCCCCGCACATGGGTAGCAAATGGGAGGCAGTGGTGAAATCACTCAAATACCACCTGCGTCGTACCATCGGAGAAACCTTGCTCACTTTTGAGGAAACGACAACCCTGCTCACCCAGATCGAGGCGATCCTGAACTCACGACCTCTAGAACCACTCAGCGACGATCCAGATGACATCTCAGCACTCACCCCAGGACATTTCCTCATCGGAAGTGCGCTTACAACAGTACCAGAGCCATCTCTGGAAGATTTAGTCATCTCAAGACTATCACGATGGCAATTCATACAGCAGCGAGTACAGCAATACTGGTCGCAATGGTCAACACAATATCTGCAACGACTGCAAGCTGTCTCAAAGTGGCATCATCCATCAAACACCATACAAGTGGGCTCATTGGTGCTCATCACAGATGAAAGGTTTCCTCCATGCAAGTGGCCATTGGCTAGAGTCATTGCTGCAATGCCAGGAGAGGATGGATTCACCCGAGTGGTGACACTTAAAACACCCAAGGCAACTGTCACCAAACCTATCACCAAACTCACACCTTTGACAACTCTCACTAGACCAATTGCCAAGCTCGTACCTCCGCCTATTGTTCACCAGGACCAAGCTCAATGACCATAGGAGGGGACTCATCATCAATCCCGTTGCTGATGGCGAGCGGGAATGTTTGAGATTCCGTCGGCACGCTCAATCGATAGTGTTGGCGCTATCCCACGATCGCCCGTGAGGCCCAGGGGAGCAGCTCGAGCGACCGTGAGATGGGGTGCAAGGGGCGGGCCGGGGGCAGGGGGACCACCGGGCCGGCGTTCACGTGTCGCTGGATGAGGCGGGTCGGGGGCGTCGGAGGTCGGGGTCGTGTCGCCGGCACGCACGCGCTCTCTGGAGTCGATCGTCAGCGCTCTCTGTGAAAGGAACTAATTGGGAGGATTGCTCATGGTACTGTGCAAATACTGTAGGCAGCTCTGATTATTAAGTGAAACCTCCAGCTTTGTAAAAGTGCTCAACCATACTCCTTCATCCGCGCTGCATGACTTTCTCATTGTTCACGCTGCGCTCAGATGGAATTTCTCATACGCTCTGTCCCCAGTGCGGAGTCGGGCATAAGAGAGTTTCCCGAACATCGATAATCAGCAGTTCAACGCACTTTTCACTACCTGCAGGAATCTTAATGCAGGTGTACCAATCTCGGCTTTTATCTACGATTTTCTTCGCCCAATAATAATCATCCTTTATTACATTGCCATTTCTATTCCGCCAGTGCCTCTTTTCATATTCATCGTCCTCGTAACATTTGTCTCGTAACCGTGGATACACTTGCTGTCGCACGAATAAAGGCCCGGCAAAAATGGGCTCTCTGATAACTGTTCCAGGTTTCTCACCACGTATACCTAATTCACGATCGCGTAGGAATTGCACTGGCGATATTCGTGCACCATGTCTCTTTTTTGCAGATTACCGAGAACATACAGCACATCATCTACGTTAGAATCTTCCCACATTTTTTCAGTAGTGTCTCGCTCACAATACAGTTCACAATAGTTTTTTTCAATGTGTGCAGAGTGGACACATGCTGCACGGAGATATAGTGTACATTGACACTCCACAATTCGTGCAAGATCGGCCGCCTAGCGCATCAATATAATCAATGTCGTGCTTCCTTACAAGATACATTCCTACAACATCGGTGTCAGCCAAACGTATCATGCATGCTGCACACACATTCAAGGCACCACCCGTTGTATAGTAGCCCTGGATCATGCAGTGTTTAGTATGACTGTTCAGTGCGCGGATTTCTGGAGACGACACAAATTTTTCTGCGTGATCCGTATCGTGCTCATTCAAGTCGCTAACACAACCAGTATCATCGGATAGCACTTCTTCGTCGGAATCTTGGTCCATTATGTCCTCAAAATCTACATCCATTTCTTCTAACACTTCGAACACTTCATCTCTGATATTCGCGAACTGTTCAGTATCCACGTTTCTAATGTGCTCGACTACGTTGGCTATGTCCTCAACGTTCGCACGATGATCAACCATACTTTTTTCCACTATTCTTATTGCGACCGATTCGTTCGTTCGTCTTCCAGGGCACCAACTGTGGAACTGGACGCTTATAACTCATTATATATTTCATTTGTGACTTCTTTGTCCCTTTGTCTATTGAGTCATACTTTATTTAGAAGTAGATAAGACAGCATTTTGCGAGCGATTCTAGTTTATATAAACAACATCAACGCTTCTTTTTAACGCGTTGCTACATGCCGCTACATCGATCTCTCTCTTCTCAGAAAAAATCGTTATCGACACTTCTTCGAAGAAATTTAAGGGTTGTGGGAAGCCAGTGTGATTTCATACGCTTCACTGGGGTATCATTCATTTTACTGTAGAAGAGTTATGTTTGGCTTAGCAGTCGAACATCGGCGCTTTTCTTAACGCGTCGCGATGTATCATCGATCTGATAGTGTACGAGTATATATAAACAGTGTATATAATTTTTTCTTTCATTCGTAAATTTCGATTACGAGTGATAAGACATGGATCGTGTAAAAGAATATATACATCGAAAATCGACCGAGGACAAGGGGTACCGTTCCTTGTCACCAGGTCCACCAAGTCCATCATCATCGAAGGAAAAAACGCGATATTGGAAACATCCAGGTGAAAAAGCATCAAAATCACCAACATGTTCCTCATCGACATTATCAAAATCGCAAACATATTCATCATCATCATCATCATCGTCATCATCATCAACATCATCATCAAAGTATAAGTCATAGCTAGCGATGTTCGAGCCGTCGATTGTATTTGAACGCTGTCGATTGCGAAAAAATTTAATAAAATATGAGAAAAAAACACGATGTAATAAGATGTGAATAAAAAAAATTTTCATCCACATCATTTTATATATGTACTTTATTTTACTCTCCATTCATCTATCCATCCATCCTATACCTCGACGCGCTAATAAAAAACCGTATTGAAAAAACTGCGTCATAAAAAAGAGGATTCATTTCTTCTATCCTTTCTTCACTCATATCACGCGCTCGATCGCCTACAAAGCGTACTACGTTATAATATTAGTCGCGTTATTAATCTGGCACATGCCAGATAATAATTGTGTCATGTAAAGCGTCATGGCGGCGATGACGATGGTGGCGGCGGCGGATGAAAAAAATAAGAAACGCATTGTTTATGTGGGTCCTATTACAACGATGCCGCCGAGGACTTCCCGCGCCTTCCCCCTCTATCGCGCCTTCCTCCGCTCGCGCTCCCTCCGCGCCTACGAGTACCCCCCGCGGCCCGCGCTCTCCTCTAGCTCCATGGGTTAGAACTCCCCCCTATAACAACTACTCGAGTTAGATAATGTTCATAGCACATCTGCACCAGCGTTTGCGACTGTATACAATTGGGTGAATGAATTTAAACGTGGTCGTACATCCACATGTGATGCACCTCGTTCGAGACGTCCAATTGACGTCCTGCTGTTACGCCAAAAATCATCGATAAAGTCCACGATATTGTTTTGATTGATCGACGAATGAAAGTGCGCGAGCTTGTTGAGGCCACAGGCATATCACATGGCACAGTGATTTCAATTTTGCACGAACAATTGGGTATGAAAAAGCTATCGGCAAGATGGGTGCTGCGTTTGCTCACTGTGGACCATAAGCGCGACCGTGTGATGATTTCAAAACAATATTTGGAAATATTTCAACGTAATCCAGATGAATTTTTGCGTCGATTTATTACTGTGGACAAAACATGGATTTATTACTTCACAGACGAAGGAACAGTCAAAACAGTGGACTTTACCGAGTGAATCAGCTCCGAAGAAGGCAAAGACAGTGAAGTCGGCCGTTAAAGGTAATGGCCAGTTTTTTGGAATGCACGCGGTATAATTCATATCGATTACCTTCCGTCGAAGCAAACGATCAATGGAGGTTACTATGCAGCCTTATTGGACCGTTTCAACAACATTTTAAAGAAAAAACGTCTCCATTTGTCGAAGAAGAAAGTGCTCTTCCATCAAGACAATACACGGGTTCACGCCCGGCACCGATGGCCAAATTTAACGAATTCCGCTACGAATTGCTTTCCCATCCTGCATATTCGCCAGATTTAGCCCCCTGCAACTATTTTCTGTTTCCAAACCTGAAGAAATGGTTCGGAGGAAAGAGATTCACCACCAGAGAATAGCTTATCGCCGAAACAAGTTTATTTTGAAGGGTTGGACAAATTATATTATTCGGACGGCTTGAAAAAGTTCGAGAATCATTGGATCAAATGTATCGAATTAAAGGGAGACTATGTTGAGAAATAAAAAAAATGTGTTTTACGTTTTTCTAAAAACTTATTGACTTCGCAGACGTAGTCGATAGATGCTTGTCTCCAGATTGGAGGTTATCATTTTAAACAAAACAATAATAATTAAATTTTAATTATTGTAAAGCAATAAAGAGGATGGATTTTGTTTTGACATTATATTGACATTATCTACAGAGTATTTTTGAATGTGCGGCCGCAAAGTATAAGATGTCATACTTTACGCTAGAAGAAACAATTTTTTCCTTTTGCAAAATTGTGTCTGACAAATACTCTTAATTTTTGCAGGAGAACAGATTGAAGTTAACGAATAAGCGCTCTGATCTATGTGGCGCTCAGGGCTGGCGCGCGCTCCTCGTTCACTTGTCAACTTAATGCTAATATGCTTGGTGAGCTTTGTTGAACGTTCTATTCTTTTAAATATTGTACAATTTCGTATAGTAGTTAAATATGTAGTCATTAAACTGAAATAATAGTTTACTAATTAAGAGACTACGTAATCTTAAGCATCCAAAAATTGATTTATGAGATAGTGATTAAAAATAAAGTAAAATATTTGAGTTACGGTATTTTAAAAATTTATTTCCTTTTTATTATTTATAATAACAAATAAAGACTGAATTAGATCATACATACAAAAAACTTGTTCAAAATTATTAATTATCAAAATGTTATAATACTTACATAATTAATTAAAATCGGGACTTCCGTTTCCGGTGAGTAGCTGAAAGGTTCGCTAAACTGTTACTGCCAAATAATTTGGATTGTATTCTGCATTTTCGTGCCCGCGGGCGTTAATCTGTTTCAGGATCTAGGCAAGTTAAAAAGTGCCACAAGTTCCGGTATCTTTCAACGGGAAAATCGAGAGTGCCCGGGAGATTTCTTCAGGTAAAGTGATAGAATTAACATAACCTGAAATTGAGAACGGTCGCCACGTGTGGTGATAGCCAAGCTTCGACAAGTGGACGGGGACAGGTGCTGCCATCGATGACGGCGTGACAAATACGTTAGAGAGAGAGAGAGAGAGAGAGAGAGAGAGA
>NW_017305463.1:537259-538022 GCF_001594115.1 Trachymyrmex septentrionalis
CATGTAAAAGGTATGAAAGAATAAGGGTGGAAGGGATACCAAGGTATATAAAGAATGCTAAAAAGAATGAGGGAAAGAAAGTGAAATTGATAGCTAGGTGGAGATGCGGAAATGAGGAAGGGTGTAATAGATATTGGATGGGGGAATCGCATTTCATATGTAGAATATGTAGGAAGGGAAATGAGAGTCTGGAACATATAATGAAAGAGTGTGAGGGTATGGAAAGAATGAAAGGGAGAGTGGAAGAAGTATTGAATGATGACGGGACAGGATATGCATGGATGAATAAGGTACAGAGAAAGAGAAGAGAAAGAAATGTATCAGAGAATGCTCAGTAACTGTTTAGTAATTAGTTAGTAATTAGTTAGATTTAGATTAGAGAGCGGAAGTTCATGTAATACATTGTATGTAAACATTATCAATAAATAATAAATAATAATTAATTAAAATCTGAGTAATAATTGTACCGACATCTTTAAATTTATCACACATTTTTAGAACAAGCACCTACAGAGTCAAGAGAACTTGAAAGAATTTTAAATAGATAATTGTTTTGGTACAAAAAATAAAGATTTACATTTTTAAAATAAATAAGTACTTAAAAATTATGCTCTTGATGCAGATAATGGTTATAAAAATATTTAAAAAATATTTTTAGATTTGATAGAGAATTGATAAATCATTTCTAAGATATCCGTACATCGTTCAATATACAGGGTGCGGCAGAGAAACTTACTTTTTTTAAAGGTTAATAAAAACGAAA
>NW_017305463.1:538122-538635 GCF_001594115.1 Trachymyrmex septentrionalis
CTAAAATTGTATGTATTGCTTTCATGTCAATGCCTAAGGATGCCTAAATCTCGCGGTATGTTATATGCCGCTCAATCATTTCACGCACAGCATCAACATTAGTGGCAACAACAGACGTGGATGGACGACCTTCACGGAATTCATTACTAAGAAAAGTATTATACGTCTACGCTGGAATTCGGCAAACCAATTATAAACAGTCCTATTGGATGGTGCTTCATCCCCAAAAGCCAAATGAAGTCGATCGATGCATTGTTTCGATGCAGAATTAGATTACATTTATAATTGTAAAAAATCATTGCCCGAAAATTTTCACGCGAAATTTCCATTTTCTTACAAAATAACTTGTTTTAAAATGCTATGCAAACGAAACTAGTTGGCTTGGGTATAAACTGTCCATTGAATTACAGGTTAAAAACGTCTAATTTTACGGATATGATGTAGCAGAACGTTGGCGCCACTGGAAGTACTAAAATTGAGATTGTAGAAACTTTTCCAGCAGCCTACGTAATT
>NW_017305463.1:538735-541424 GCF_001594115.1 Trachymyrmex septentrionalis
TTGAACTGCGAGGAGGAATAATGAAGCGCGCTCGAAAGGCACGTTGAGTGGCGACAATGGAGCGGCCATTACCAAAGTATGCCTCGACGGCAAACGCGCGATGCTCTCTTGTCCAAAGCATGATCGAGACTGGCTGTGGGGGGAACAAAAATTGAGGACCTATCCTTTCGGACGCACCACCTCCCAGCTTCCTACCTTCACCCCTTGCCGTTTGGCGCGTTTTTCAAAAAAGTAAGTTTCTCTGCCGCACCCTGTAATTTGCACAGATTAAATCATTATGTTTAAGAAAATAAATATCTTTGAAAACTTTGTGTTATTTTCAATGTAGAGTGAAGAATCGCCTCTTTAAAATCAAAATATTTAAAACATTAGAGTTGTTCGTTGTTTTATAATGAAAATAAAAAAAACAGGAATTTTTTCAGATTCTTAGATTCTCTTATTTATTTAAATAATGATTCTGGTATTAACAATACGTATTTTGACATACTGAATGGATATCACAATTTATAAATACTTATGTAAGGTGTATAGAGAAGTTTCAATAACAGCTGAATCGGCAACAAAATTAAAGAATAGCTAAATTCTTTTTAAAAAGTTATATTTTTTTGAAAAATTATTAATCTTTAAAATGTTTTAACATTGTGAAAAAAATCACTCAATAATCTTCATTCATGGATCATTTTAAAGGCTGAAGCCACCTATTCCACTGTTATCTATTTCATTGTTTTATTGTATTTTATTTTAGAAAAGTCAATTGTACCGCCGGCACAGACACACACATTACTCAAGGTACACCACGAAGAGGTTGCACGATCGGAATTATACCTCGCACGCACGCGCTGAAAAGGGTAGATTAAACGTAATTTATACATTTATAAAAAGTGCAAGCCTCCCATTTGTGTACAAGCATGTGCTCTGTGGACGAGACTTGAGTAAGTTGTAGCACTTCTGGTATAATACTTCCTATCGCACAATGAAATTGTTCTTCTAATTCTTTCAACGTTTCTATAGGATTTTTGTAAATAAACTCTCTTACATAACCCCACAGTGTAAGAAATTTACTAAATATGAAATAACAGCGATGTAAAGACTCTTAATGTATAAACAAAATAAACAAAATAAATGGCGAAAAAGAGTCGTCGCATAATATATATAATTAAAGAAAATAGTCATAGATACATAAAATAAAATAAAATAAAAAGTACAACGGCGTATATTAAAATTTTTTATATTTTAATATACGCCGTTGTACTTTTTATTTTATTTTATTTTATTTATTATCAAAAAAATTTGTTACTCCTTTGGGTCATTCGATTCAAAACAAAAAAATTTCTTTCTTTTTTAGTAAACTTAGCAATTTGATGACCAAGATTAACTCGGACCACCACAGTTTTTTGTATTCTTTAATAGTTTATACTTATATGCGCTATTATTACGTAATTCGTATTTAATATTTTAATTATTAGGTGTTGGAATTAATTCGTAGCGTTTTTTTAATGAAAGAACGTTATTTATTTCGTTTTTCATTAATTAAAGTACTTCCCATCACTTTCTACTACTTTTGACCATCTTTCGGGCAGTGAATGAATACCGCGTCGGAAGAACTGTTCGTCTTTAGATGAAATCCACGAATCGAACCATTTTTTCATCAACTGATGTTGATGGTTCGCCGGGCTTAACCCATGACTTTCTGCGCTTTGGATTGTCATAATGGATCCACTTTTCATCTCCAGTCACAATTCGAGCGCTTTTTTTCATGTTAAAGTAATGAAGTAGAACTCCCCGCAAAAACACTTTATTTGGCACAAATTTTGACATATTCAATGAATTATACAGTGTTGTTATTTATGATTTCAAGAAAGGTTATGTACGGCAAATGACGTCCTATGATAGCTGTTTACAATGCATACAGAACTATAGGTAACAACGAAATAGTGTACTGCTTGTGCCATCTCTTGTAAAACGCTACGAATTAATTCCAACACCTAATAATTTTCTTTGTACCGAAGAGTACCTTTACCGTAGGTTGAAACGTATACGCTTTACTATTTATTTTGAATAAATGATACAAAATACACATTAATAACGAATGTTGGCTCAAATTGGCATTTTATTTATTATCTTTTAGATTTTTTCTTTAGAGCCTATTGATTATATTGGCTATTATGTAAGTTCAGCGATACTATAGATTTAACTATCATATGTAATTGTGCAATATTTAAAAGAATAGAACGTTCAACAAAGCTTACCAAGCATGTTAGGATTAGGTAGACAAGTGAACGAGAAGCGTGCGCCGATCCTAAGCGCCACATAGATCAGAGCGTTTATTCGTTAATTTCAATCTGCTCTATTGCAAAAACTATTTGTCAGACGCAATTTTGCAAAAATTGTTTCTTTTAGCGTAAAGTATGATATCTTGTACTTTGCGGACGCGAATTTAAAAACAGCCTGTATTTTTAAAGTTCTGCATAACTTCAGAAGTAAATATCTATTGAACGAAGCATTTGGCAGCATACATCCAGAGGAGAATTTTTGTTTGTTCTGAGGTTCTGAATTCTTATTTTAAGTTTGGCAATTCTCTCTCTCTCTCTCTCTCTCTTACATTCCGTGTGAGCGTCCTGAGCCTTTAGACTACCGAGACCTTAGCAACACTCTTCGCAATAACCGATATATATAGTGAGTTACGCAT
>NW_017305463.1:541524-546335 GCF_001594115.1 Trachymyrmex septentrionalis
GCGTGCATGCGCATGCGTTCGTGTATACATATGAATATCATTGGCTCTCATGCAATTATTTTAATTATTCCATAAATATTAAGACTTTAAATACAAAGCGCCTCTTCGGTCGAGTGTTAAGATGTTGAACTACTATCTAATATCCATTCAATTAAATTGAATTACACGGAATGTAAGAGATCCGGGTTCGACTCCCGGCCGAGGCAATATTTTTCGCAATAAGTTTATTACAGTTTTTTAAGATTTGGGAGAATTTGGGGGGATTATTTGTTTCAGATTGATTGTGTGAATCCGATAAATTCATCGGCTCTCAATTTATTTCTGAAATATTAATTCAATTTAATTGAATGGATATTAGATAGTAGTTCAACATCTTAACACTCGACCGAAGAGGCGCTTTGTATTTAAAGTCTTAATATTTATATAGACGGTCTTGTTTCCAATCATATTATTCCATAAATTCTACAAAAATACATACATATGTATATCCACGTAAATATTTATAATACTTATTTGTATTAATAGGTCATTTAATTGAAAACTTTTTAAGGAAACAATTAAATACATTATATGTAGTGATTATCATATAAAAGTTTGCGGAATTAAATTGTCGATGCCTCTCATACTGCTGCAATAGCTGTAAGTAGTTCAAAATGTATGTGTTAGAGTTGCTGCAATACGTAACGGTCTTGCCAGTAATGGTCAGTACGCGACTTAATTGTCATATTTTAGAAAAACATTATTACAAATATTTTTATGTAGCGTGTAATAGCTTTCATAATTATCACATTCTTATAATGCATTAATGTTTCAGGTATTAACCTCTCATACGAGATAATCATATTTTAAACTTTGATCAATCTTTTTAAATCCTAAGCTTGTTAAGAATTATGAAAATTATTGTAAACATACTATCAAATATATATATCGTAATGAGTATAAAGGAATTACAATAGTTAGAGGAGATACTTAGAGGAAAGGTCTCTATTATAGGATACTAAGTTCATTTTGGATAAATGTCGGGAGTGTATGGCAAAATTAAAAAAAAATAATAGTTAATTATTTTAAAGGAAATTTAATAAGGTTATGTAAAAAAGGAGCATACAGCCACACTCGAGATGTCAATAAGTTATATATTAATAATAAACATTTAACAAAGTAGACGTTTCGGTCACCATCTGACCATCCTCAGTACAATAATAAAAACCTAAATTTATTTAAACCTAGTTACATAATTTGAATTTATTCCTAATGTTAGTCAGTAATAATTTCTCGCTTCTTATTGTGCATTATTCGCCTCGGTATCCGCATTTTACAATATAACAATTTTGCAATGATTTTTAACAGAATTAACAGTAGACCATTCAGTATTCTTCTTTAATTTGTTGTGTGGAATCATTTTATTACTCTAAGCAATCACCCGATTGTAAACATTATCACGCTATATCAAGTTCCAACGATGAAGACCGCCACAAAGAGACACGCAAGTGCCAAATTCTATTGCAAAAATTTTTTTGAAAACAATTTAACTTAATTTTCGTATTCATTAAGAATTTCCGTTCATATGATATTATTTGTCAGACAATCAATAGACTTACGCGTCTCCTGCGGCACGGACTCCCTCACATACCGACACTTGACAATTTTTATCACTTGAAATTCAGCACAATCGCAATGCCAAATGCCCAATTGTTAGTCTATTTATAGAAATAAAGGAAAGAAGAAGGAGAATAGGGAAAAGAAGGGGAAGTGGCAGAAATTTTTTGAGTGGGGCTAGAATTATTGTTCCAGGAGAGGGAGGTACAAATCTGGAAACCGCTCGGTATCACTTTGTTTATTTAATCCTTTCTTTTGCGTTTTTATATGGATCATTTCTGATATACTTCTTTTGTAATAGGAACGTTCGGAGTCTAATATTTTTGTATTATCCCAGTCCATTCTATGATCTTTGTTTCTATGATTTGAAATAACAGAAAGAGACTCGATAGGCTTTTTGGTATCTTTAATATGTTCTTTAAGTGTTTTTAATTTTCTTTTAGTTTGACCTACATATGAATAATCACAGTTTTTGCATTCAATTTTGTATACGATGTTGGAACGTTCGTCTTTTTTAACCCTATCTTTTCCCGTTTTTATAAACTTACTTAAATTGTTCATTGGTTTATGTACAATACTAACTGAAATTTATATTTGTTAAGGGCTCTATTAAATTTTTCTGATACTCCTTGTAAATATGGAATAGAAAAATATTTTTTATTCCCCACTGAATTCAAATTCGATTCCCGATCATATTCATTTATGGTTTCAAACTTATTTTTATTAGATAAAAATTTTATTCTGTTTTTTATAATTTTGAATAACAGTTGTAACGGATATCCATTGCGGAGGAGAGAGTTAATTAATGATTCCATGTTAGCGGGATGAAATTTTGGATGCGACAGAAACAACACTTTGTCAACTAACCCAATCACGACGCCTTTTTTATGTGTGATAGGGTGATTGGAGAAAAAACTGAGAAACCTTCCTGAATTTTTGTCGGCTTTTTGTACAGGTCAAATATAATGCTGCCACCCTCGCACATAAGTTTAACATCTAAAAAATTTATCCAAACTCGTCACCATGATCGACCGTAAATTTAATACGCTCGTGATAAGCATTAAAAGAATCTAAGATGTTATTAATCTTATCTTTGGGAGCTGCTAGCACAATATCATCCACATATCTAAAATAAAAAGACATGTGCACGGTAAGGTTGCTAAAAATATTCTTCTCCAAGTCTTGAATCACCAAGTCAGCCAATATCGGTGACAATGGTGATCCCATGGGCAACCCAAAAATCTGCTCATAGTACTCATCATTAAATCTAAAAAATGTTGATTTTAAGATGATAGATATGGCTTTTTTTAACTCTTGAAGAGGAATGGACGTGTTTTTTTCAATCCTACTCCATCTATTGTACTTAGAACACTGTTTAGAGCCAATTCTATGGGAATGTTGGAGTACATGGATGAGATGTCAAAGGACACTATTTTATAATCTTCAGGCAACGATAGCCCGTTAATTTTCTTGACCAACTCATAGCTATTTTTTATGTGTCCAAATTTTTCATTTATATTTAAGCTTTTCTTAATAATATCTTTTAGGAAGATTGCTAATTTATAAAAAATTTAATAAATTTTAAGGTACTGTTATGAAAAATTTAATTCAAATATTATTTTTTCTAAAAATTAAAAAAATTTAAAAAGTGAGCAAACAGCAAAGTCAAAATATTGTGTTTATAATACTCAAGATACTCCAAGAAATCGATAATAAAACGCAAAGTAGATCAGTATTGCAATTAAAAAATTTTATTTAGTATTTCTAAAATACAAACACAGCCAATGTCCGCACAAATTAAGCATGCAGTACATTGTACCTAGGACTCGCTTTCAAGTAGTTGGAACCAAGCATCGCAGTAAGGAGCACTCGATGTTCATTTTGATTATACTTTTTATTACTGGACAATAACATTCATACTTCAGCAACGATTGTCACTCTGACATAGAAGCATAGATTAGGGGAGACCGCCCTTACGAAAAAAAGCCATTAATTTATTGTGTTAACATTCAAATTTAGGTGATTATCATCAAAGTTGAATATTGACCGTCAATATTGAGTGTCAATTAAGCGTTAAACATCAATGTTGAGTGTTAATTGGATGTGACCTTTAAATTCGGTGAATAGTTTGGTGTATACACCATACTATTAGGTTAAGTAAAAAGTCATCGCGTTTTTTTAAAAGACATCTATCAGTAAAAACCGCAATTACTTTCTTACCAACAATATAAATATATCTTGATAGAGTAAAGTTTCAGCTTTAAAAATCTCTTTTTTAAATTATACGATACGACAATTTTTAATGGAGTTATGAGCAATTAAAATAATGTTTTTATTTAATCCGCGATAACTCAGTAATCAAAAGTCGTAGGAATATTAAAAAAAAACGATTTTGTAGGGAAAGTATCAAGCTTTCACGATAGGTAATCGAAAATTTTCTCAAATTCCTTTGGACACGTTACAAATCCACAAAGTGAGAAGAAAATTTTTCGTCTTTTTCAGCTCGTAGTTTTTGGTATGTAAAAATGATCAAACTCATATAAACGTAAAAAATGTGATAAGCTTTTAAAAGTAGAGATTTCAAGCTTTAAAACTCCTTTTTTAAATTTGAATTTCATTCATTATTGACGAAGATATTGTATATACAACTTTGAGCTAAAAAATACGCGATGACTTTTTACTCAACCTAATATACCGAATTTAATGGTAACACCCAATCGCGATTTACTCATGACACTCAATAGATGAGTGTAAATCTTAAATGGCTTAATAACCTTTGAGTGTCATTTTCAAAATTGAATGTAAGTGTCACTTGAATGTTAATCTTTATGACTGAGAATTAATGCTGAAATGTTGAATATAGATGCGCCGTCAAATTCATTTATGACAGAAATATATTTTAATATTATAGTTTGTAGAATACATTTTTAAATTTTGACGAAAGAAAAATATAATTATTTTATTATATATTGGGAGTATAAATAAGTTTCCGCCGTTTGACAAACAATGGCGCTACCAGTATGTTATAGTTAAAAATGTCAGCTGTAAAATGTCATATCGTAAGGTTGGATATCTGGCAAGAACATAACCTTGAAATATTAGCGATTTTGCATCAGCATCTTATATCTTTTTTCGTGCGAAAATGTCGAGTTTTGAGCCGAATAAGCATCATTTGCGGGAGCTTTTGATTTACTTCTTTAATTTGAAGAAATCTG
>NW_017305463.1:547001-555993 GCF_001594115.1 Trachymyrmex septentrionalis
TCGATTCGTGGATAGCTTCAAAAGATGAAGCGTTTTTCCGACGCGGTATCCGTATGCTGCCAGAAAGATGGGAAAAAGTAGTGGCTAGCGATGGACAATACTTCGAATAAAACATTAGGTACCGTTCTTTCAATAAATGCCCAATTTTTGATAAAAAATGGCGGAAACTTATTTATACTCCTAATAATATTTATATAATAATTATACATATTAAAATTTTTTATTAATAACGATTAATCTTCTTCTCCTATTAGATAATACATCTAAAATACTATGTGTAGATGCTATTATAAAAAAATATATATAAATACTATGATTAATTCAAAAGTCTTAAAAAACTACAAAAAAAATTAATATTTTTATTTCTGTTTTGTAATCTTATTTACGCATCGGCACTCTAACTATAACTGTTTAACATTGATAACTGTTAGATAATTCAACAATTATATTGTAGTTTTATTTTCAATATTATTAATGTATTTTTCATAATCCTAAATAAAATTGTAATTTATTTATTATTGTATGAAGTGTGTGTGCGTGTGTGTGTATCTGATTTCTGAAATCGCGTTATATTTTACTTATTCAAACAAATTAATTTTTATTTTTATAAAGTAAAAAAAGAAAAAAATAGAAAAAAAATGGAAAGTAGCATTTACGAGGGTCGTTTGAAAAGTCCGTGCAAAGTCAGAGAGATGGCACTACTGGCGCGTATCAAGGTTAGATTTAGTTAGTAGCATCTCTTGGAGGAACACACACCAAGTTACAGCCAGATCTATTTGTTTGTGTTTGGCATTTATTTGAATCGAGGAAGCCGAGTGATTTTCACGATAACGCACCAGCTCACACCTCAGCAGTTGTGGTCGCAAAATTAATGGAATTAGGGTTCCAACTAGTCTCACATCCCCCCTACTCTCCAGACTTGGCTCCCTCGAACTACTATTTGTTCCCCAATATGAAGAAATGGCTGGCGGGAAAAAGATTTTATGGAAACGAGGACGTGATTGCAGAAACAAATGGCTATTTTTCAGACTTGGACAAATCCTATTATTCGGAAGGGATCAACAAATTAGAGCAGCGTTGGACGAAGTGTATAAGCCTAAAAGGTGACTATGTTGAAAAATAAAAAAAGTTTACCCCAAAAAATTAAGTAGTTTTTATTTTTGCACGGACTTTTCAAACGACCCTCGTATTAATAAACGGCAAGAATAATTTCGCTCAAATATTTAAAAATTTAAATAGATTATAGATTTAAAAATAATTTTGTTGAACTAACGAAATAATTCTGCAGGAAAATCAATGATTATAAGCAGTGTTATAAAAAGTTTAGACATTTGAACAATCAACTTAAACGATCTATATTATTATTTCGATAGTTTATAGAAAACATCATTATAACAAACAAATTATTTTCAGAGCTGTATATATCTAATTAAATTTTTAGATACTTTAGCAAAATCATAATATATGTATGTAGATATTAAAAACTTAAGAACTTAAAGTTAAAAACTTAAAACCAAATTTTATTCATTTTCATGTAGATTGATGTTTCTTTCTTAGCTAATAATTTTCAATATCGAAATTACTTTGATTATAGTGATATTGAAATGTCATATATATTCTTTTTTAAAATCACATTATTGCACGGAACAAATTATTTTGTTGAAATATTTAAAAATTTTAGCTAAATACAAATCTAAAAATAAATTTTGTATTGTAGACTGTTAAAATAATTATTTAGAATACTTGAATTGAATGCTAGAATGTCGAAACTTTTGCAGTATTCGTTAAGTTTCCTATATAATCATTTTGATGCGTGTGTGTGTAGTAACTAACAGATTTGTATCTACATAAATTTTTAAATATTTTAGTAAAATTTTCCATATGTTACGAAATAATTTAGATATCGTCTTATAATTTTTCTAAAACATGTTAACATTGATATCTCTATTATTATTACATTATTAAATGTCGATATTTAATTTGCAATATATTCATAATGTATAATTCATTTACAAAACAATTACAAGAAATAAATATAATACATATACAAACAAACTCATTAAAATTAATTATCATATTATAATCTTTTTCCACATTTACAAAGAATAATCTTAAGTTTGTCTACACACAGATGGTTCCATATAAAAGTTATGCGTTTCGCGGGTTTCCTCCGTGTCCAGATCCATTCTTGAATGCGAATGTTTCGTGAACCTTGCAGTCCACTTCATCAGAGCAAAGAGCAGTTTGATACTGAGTTATTCCCCCGGGACGTTCTTTTATACACTACTTGTTGGAGTGGTGAGAGAAAAGAAAAGAATGTGGGTGAGGGAGGGGATAGGGGGGGATTGGTCAGTCTTCAATAATCGAGAGAATGGCTTTCCATATTTTATTTGTAGCCATTATCTCTATTTAGATTGTTAGAATGTTTTTGTATCTCTATGGCTTCTCTATACTTTCTTGGAAAGTATGAAGTAATGTTGGCTATTGTGGTCGTTTTATCAAACAATATTTGATGTTCTGTTTCGATATTATGTTCTGATAATGACTGCGTGGCGTGTTTTAGCTTGACATCACGTTGGTATTCTTTTATCCGTAGGTTGACCATTCTCTCGGTTGCTCCAATGTATACTTACCTGCAGGAACAAGTATTTTGCATACTCTTGCGGAGCTGAGTGGAAGTTTGATCTTTAGGATTTCTTAAGATTTGTCCTATCTTTTTGGATAGTTTAAAGATATTGTGTTTGTTTAATACCCTGCCAATCCGATCTGTTGTTCCTTTGACATATGGATAGGATCTTTTCATCTGTTTGTGTGTCTTGTTTGTATGTTTATTGATTATTTTGATTATGTTTTTTTTGTTGTGTCCGTTTTTCTGTAAGGCTAGTTTTAAATGGTTGAGTTTTGTCTGTAGATATTTTTTCAGCGATAATAAAAGTTCTATATACAAGTGAATTGATTACAGACTGTGCTAAGTGGTGGTGCGACTCGACATGTAGGTATCTATCTGTGTGTGTTGGTTTTTGGTACACTTGATGGTCTAAGATCATCAAGTGTACCAAAGGTACTGACGGATAAGGTGCTGTCGGAACCATTGGCTTTTTAGAGAGAAGAACATTTAAAAAGAAAAATTTTTCGTTTTCTATGTCTATAATGAAGTAGATATTTGGATATTATATTAAAGAAAATAAGGAATTTACGGAGTTTGGCTCTGCTGTGTTTCCATATCACGAATGTGTAATCTACATAATAGAATCAAACTTTTGGTTTTTGAATGTTTTGAATGTTCCATAAAGATATTGACGATTACAGAAGAAATAGAAGAGCCCATTCTGAAGTTTTTTCATAAAATTAGTTGTTATAGGAGAAGTAAGTGATTGTTAAACAGTGCTCTATTAGTGGGATGAGGTCGGAGGAAACTTCATGTGAGGCCTTTATTATGATTAATGTGTCTTTTATTGGGACTTGTGTGAAAAGGGATTCTACGTTGAAACTTACAAACAAGTCTATGGGACGTAGTCGGATTTTTTGGATCTTTTTTATAAAATCCATTGAATTGGTTATGTGTGATTCGGATTTTCCAATGAGGAGTTGTAATGTTTATGCTAGGAAGCGGGATAAGTTGTATGTCGGGGAGTGTATGGCGCTGACAATCGGTCTGAGGGGGGTTTGATTTGTGTACTTTTGGTAGTCCGTATAGTCTTGGTGGGAGAAGATTTATAGGTTTTAATGTTGATTTAGTTTACAGGGAATGTTGATTTTTTCCATTAGGATTTTGGTGTTTTGTGTGATTATATTAATTGGATCTTTGTTAAGCTTTTTGTATGCTTTGTCGGAGAGAAGGTTCTTTATTTTTTTCTTACAGTCTGATGTGTTTATAACTACTGTCGTATTGCCTTTGTCGGCTGGAAGCACGATGATATCTGTGTCCCTGTTCAGGTCTTGGAAGGCCAATCGTTCTTGTCTAGTAATGTTTGGTGGAGGAGGTTTGGCTTTGGAAAGAATGTTAGTTACTTGTCTGCGAATATTATCTGCTTGTTCTGATGGGAGTCGGTAGATGGTTGACTCTAGTTGGCTGATAATCTCTTCCTTTGGAATCTTTCTAGATGTCACTGCGAAATTTGGGCCTTTGGCAAGCTCAGATATGGTGTTTTGAGACAGATCTTTATTGGATAAGTTCATGACGTTAAGTAGAGAGGATTGTGGATTTTTGTAAGAGGCAAGGTTCATGTATTTCTGTTTTTGTCTTTCTGAGAGTTGTGTGAGTCTTTATGGCTTGTTCGAATGTAATACAATCTAGGTTTTGCCAGATATCATGACGCTTACAGAAAAACGGATCAAATTGAAAAGTAAAACGCAAGTTGTACTATTTTTTGTTACTTAATTATAATGATATGTGTATGCAAATGCACCGCGAAAGCGAATAGAGCGAGAGGACGGTACAAGGATGGCGCAACGCACAAGAGTTCGAATATTAACGTTCTTTTCTTTTTGACAAAAAAGCTTAATTTATTTTAAAAGCAATAAACTTTGCACAAATTTTAGAAATTACAGATAATCTTACACACTATTCTTTTCAGGATTGACTCATTCGATTGCGATAGAAAATCGCGGCGATTTTCTCGGCGCTTCTCTTACTCGAAGGATTACTCACAGCGGTTTCCGACTTGGCGTTTTTCACAGCAATTTTCTATAAGATTAGCAACTATATGACTCTGAGCACTAAGAAGCGGGAGCGGCGGCAATCGGCGTATATATTGCCTTCATGGCATGGAGCCTCTTTTTAATAGTAGCCAATAAAAATTTGCCAACAATTATAATTTTAAAGTGACATCCGATCTATGAGATTGATTGGCGACTCGGATTCACTCTCTCAATTTTCGGCGTAATAGTCATGCGCGACAGAAAATCCATGCGTGGGATTGACGGTCGCGTGTGACACTTTCGTCTAAGCGATGCGCTCGAGTGCACAATCGCATTTTTCTCGAAGATTCGGCGAGTCGTTGCTGTTGTCAATGTGTGTGTACAAAATGAGTTTATTTTATTAAAAATAACAAAATGATAAAACTTGTGAAGATTAAGGTCGCGCTAGAAAAGAATTCAAAGGCTCATTTTATATACACAATTTTAATAATTTATAATAATTAAGCAGAAAAGAATTCTCGCTTTGCATAATTTTGTGATCTCAAACAACATGCATCATTCGTATAAAGAATTCAATATCAACATTTAGCGTTAAGTTAAATTCCATATAAAATTAAATAAATAATAATATAAACTTTAATAATACGTATTATTTGTGTGTGTGTATAAAAAATTTGAAACTAGCGCCAAGTTAAATTCCACATAATTTTAAGTGTCATTCGTAAAAAAGGTTTGATACGAGTATCAACAACTGGTGCGAAGTTAAATCCCATGTAATTCGAATATTAAATTAAATAAATAATATCAACTTTAATGATATGTATTATTTATATAAAAGATTTGATATCAACAACTAGCGCCAATTTAAATTCCATATCAAATTAAGCAAAGAATACAATTCATAATTGCGTTCCCTTATAAAAAAAGACCCTCAATTTACATATTACCTATGTTAACACTCAAATTTAAGTGTTTACCATCAAAGTTGAATGTTGATCGTCAACATTGAGTGCCACTTAAGCATTGAGCATCAATGTTGGGTGTCAGTTAGGAATGACCATAAATATTCGGTGTTGCCTTGGTATTGACACTCAATATTGAGTGTCAGTTATGCGTTGAGCATCAATGTTGAGTGTCAATTGGGTGTGACCATTAAATTCAGTGAAGTAGTTTATTCATGACACTCAATAGATGAGTGTAAATCTTAAACGACTTAATAATCTTTGAGTATCATTTTCAAAATTGAATGTAAGTGTCATTTGAATGTTAATCTTTATGATTGAAAATTAATGCTGAAATGTTAAATATAGATAGAGCCGAATTCATTTATGAAAGAAATATATTTTAATACTATATGCATGAAACATCTTTTTGACAAACTTTATCTAAGCTGCGTTTGGAAACATTATTCGAGTGCCCTCATGTTTCGTGTTAACCTTGTTGTCCAATGTGAAACAAGAATAATATGAAACACAAGGGGCATCCAGGTGATGTTTTCAAATGCAGCTTGGATAAAGTTTGTCAAAAAGATATTTCACGCAATTCTAAAGATGTTGAAGCCCTATATCACAGTTATACGTAGGCTGCTGGAAAAGTTTCTGCAAACAATATAAAAAAAAACATGTAAAATTCGGTAAATGCTTTATTGCTTTTCGAAGCATTTTTTTCATTTTAAGGCTGTAACCTCAGGCTGTAAAATCAGTGTACGAAATGTTTCAACAGCTGCTTCCGGTGACTCAAATCGCTCACCATCTTATTTTTAATGTTTGGGAACAAAAAGAAGTCATTAGGTGAATACGGACAATGAGTCATCAATTCGACAATATTACTGGATAAAAAATCAACGGTTTGACGTGCTGTATGACAGCTGGCGTTGTCATGATGAAGGATAATGCGACGATTTCGGTTAATTCTACGCAATTCATTTATGATTTCTGGCAAACAAATTGTTGTATACCAATCAGTATTTATAGTCCTTCGATCCTCTAAAGCCACGGTTGTCACATGTCCGGTATAACCGACGAAACAAGCAATCATTTGCTTGGCAACACTGCGTGAACGAACAACTTTTGTTGGTTTCGATTCATTTTGAAATACCCAAACAATGGATTGTTGTTTACTTTCGAGCTCATACGAATAGATACATGTTTTGTCCCCAGTAACGATGTTGTAGACCAAATTTGACCGACCTCGGTTGAATTTCTTGAGCATTTCTTTGCTCCATTTAACACGAGCCTGTTTTTGAGCTTCGGTCAAATTGTGTAGGATCCAACGACCACAAAGTTTCCGTACACTCAAGTGATCATGCAAAATCGTATGTATTGCTTTCATCTCAATGTCTAAGGATGTCTGAATTTCGCGGTATGTTATATGCCGATCTCACTCAATCATTTCACGCACAGCATCAACATTAGTGGCAACAACAGACGTGGATGGACGATCTTCACGGAATTCATCACTAAAAAAGGTACGTTTAAGCTGGAATTCGGCAAACCAATTATAAACAGTCCTATTGGATGGTGCTTCATCCCCAAAAGCCAAATGAAGTCAATCGATGCATTGTTTCGGAGTTAGATTACATTTGTAATTGTAAAAAATCATTGCCCGAAAATTTTCACGCGAAATTTCCATTTTCTTACAAAATAACTTCTTTTAAAATACTATGCAAACAAAATTAGTTGGCTTTTGTACAAACTGTCAATTGAATTATAGGTTAAAAAAGTCTAATTTTACGGATATGATAGCAAAACGTTGGCGCCACTGGAAGTACTAGATTGCAGAAACTTTTCCAGTAGCCTATGTATACTAACATTCAGTGTCTTTGGATCATCGAAGCAGCAGTTCCCATACGATTGCAATAGTCAAGCACCGTTGAATGAATGACCACTTAGAAAAATAAGGAAATTAATTCCCAAATGAGCATTTTTTTAATTATAATTTTGTCGTGTGTATTTCGGAAAATGTTGCAAATTAATATTATTTTAGGAATAAAACAGATTTAATTAATTTTATATAATAAAGCCATTTATTTTGATGGTTTTCTTTGGGCGTTAACTTTTAATTGGGTATAACCTTCAGTTGACGGTCCGCAATTACTCTCAAATTTGAGCGTTTTTTAAAGTGTTTAACACCCAAATTTGAGCGTTCTTTTTGAGTGTTTAACGTCCAAAATTGAGAGCATTTTTTCATAAAAGATACCTTGCCCATTTCAAGTGTTACCACAAAAAGTTAAAGAAGTAAACACTTGGATCGAATAATAAAAAACTACAAAGCAATTCAAAAATTATAATAGCCATTAAAAAAATACAAAATAAAAGATAATTACAATTTTAATGTATACTGGCCAAAAAAATTAACGCAACACTTGTTTCACTCTACAGAGATAGACAAATTTCAAGATAGAATAATTTGGTTAAAAATCATCCTATCGAGATGTTTAAAAAAGCATTTTACAGCTTGAAACCTGTACTTTTCAGATCGCTTCTTTAAAAGTCGGTCTCATAGAGATTTTTTGAAGTTACGTAAACATAAATGAAGATATATCAGATCTCTCAAAATTTTTTACGAAATTTGCGGAGTTTAACGGAGTGGACTAAAAATTATACACAAATGCGATTTACATCATTCGAAAAAGCGAATCTTTATTTTTAATTTGTTTTTTTACATAGCTCTGTACGATTTTTTTTTATCGAATTATTTAATGTTGAAGCAGAAATGACTCTTTTAAAATAGGTGTTAATTTTATTGGCCAGTGTACATTACAATTGTTATATTTTATATAATTGTTACTTATATTTTATTTTATATTTTTTTAACGACTATTATAATTTTTGAATTGCTTTTATAGTTTTTATTATTCGATCCAAGTGTTTACTTTTTTAACTTTTTGTGATAACACTTAAATGGACAAGGTAATGAAATTATGAATTATATTCTTTATTTAATTTGGTATGGGATTTATCTTTGCGCCAATTGTTGATATCAAATCTTTTTTTACGAATGATACATAAAATTATATGGAATTTAACTTGGCGTCAGTTTTGTTGATATCAAATCTTTTATGAAGGATACATATCATTAGAGTTAAGTAACAAAAGATAGTACAACTTACTTTTACTTTTTAATTTTATAAAATTTAACTTGATTAGTTAAGATTGTAGTATCTGGGGTTTTAATTTTTCATTTGATACATTAATTTTTTTCGAAGAATAGTAATTTTTGACACAGAATTAAATTTGCTATTATTTAGTTTAGAATAAAAAGACCTTCAATAAGAATATCTCTTTGAGGAAAAATTAAAATTATTATATATATTAATTAGATTGGATACTTAGGTTTTATTCGAAAAGCT
>NW_017305463.1:556093-557256 GCF_001594115.1 Trachymyrmex septentrionalis
AATTAGGTTGGATACTTAGGTTTTATTCGAAAAGCTTATTTTCTTAACGCTTTTTTTAAAAAAGGTAATTTAGGAAGTGATTCTACTAAACAGCAAACAGGATTAGTCAGTTCCACGGCCAAAATAATTTGCGTTGATGAAACTGACCCAAATGATTCTTTACATAAAGCACGCACTCTTAGCCCTTTTTTATCTTTTTTTAAAAAGTTAAATTTGTATAAATAAAAAGCGATAGTACTATAGTAGATACCATTTGTTTTATTTTTTAATTTGATAGAATTGAATTTGATTAGTTAAAATTGTAGCATCTGGGTTTTAATTTTTCATTTGATTAATTTTTTTCGAAGAGTAATAATTTTTGACAAAGAATTAAAGTTGCTTGGATTGGAATAAAAAGACCTTCAATAAGAATATCCTTGAAGAAAAATTAAAACTACTATTAATTGGGTTAGATATTTAGGTTTTATTCAAAGAGCTCGTAAGCTTAGTGCCTTTTTTTACCTTTTTTATAAAGGTAAGTTTGTACTGATATCACGCATTTTGTAGTGACAAACGTCTTTATAAACAATTTACTTTATAATTGACTTCAAGAATTAGATTTCATGTGTTTGTACGAAATTTGGAGAAGATAAAAATTGATTCTTTTTCTTTGTGTAATAACTTTATATAAGTTTTAAAGGAGATTTAAAGGTATAATTACTTGAGTTACTACTAAAAACGTCAAGACAATGGTTATCTGTATTTTCCAAATTTCATTCTATTTGATCTTTTGTTAAATATTAATTTTTTAAAATAATAAGTTTGTATAAAAAATCTTACCGCCACCTCATCGTTTTATAATTGTGATATTATTATTATTATTATTATTATTATTAGGCGTTAGGAACTCGAAAGCTCATTGCCGCAAATACCAAATCCCGCCACTGTTCCCGTTCCTGAGCCAGATCCCTCCATTTGTGACCCTCGTACCCCATTTCGTTAAGGTCCATTCTAATATTTTCTTCCCATTTACGTCTTGGTCTACCCAATGGTCTTTTCCCATCCGGTTTACCAATTAGTACTTTATATGCAATTCGATTCTCATCCATACGCGCCGCGTGACCTGCCCATCTTAATCGACGCGATTTTATGACATTAATAATATCCGGACTATTATATAATTG
>NW_017305463.1:557962-562472 GCF_001594115.1 Trachymyrmex septentrionalis
TTGGTCGAATTCCCAT
This sequence comes from Trachymyrmex septentrionalis, assembly GCF_001594115.1. Taxonomy (NCBI): domain Eukaryota; kingdom Metazoa; phylum Arthropoda; class Insecta; order Hymenoptera; family Formicidae; genus Trachymyrmex; species Trachymyrmex septentrionalis. The sequence continues at coordinate 557,979 of NW_017305463.1, forward strand.
TTTTTCTCCAAGATTTGCCGAATAGTAAAGATTTGGTCCGCAGTCGATCTATTTCTCCTAAAGCCGCATTGATGATCTCCAATTATCTCATCTGCATATGGTACAAGCCTCATTAATAAAATATTCGACAGAATTTTATAGCATGTAGGTAAAAGTGAGATACCCCGGTAATTATTACAACTCATTTTGTCCCCCTTTTTGAAAATCGGGATTATAATTGAATCTTTCCATTGTTCCGGGAATGCTTGATTGAATTAATTACGGCAATGATCATTATTTACGGCAATGATTGATAGAAGAAATTCAGAAATTAATTATCTTAATATGGAATAATTGTGATATAAAAATATTAAAATATATACATCAAAAGGACGGCCATCTATACTATATGGTATAACTAACTTTTTTTCGAGAAGTTCGACACGTTCTTTGCGCTTTTTTTTACCTTTTTTTAATTGTATAAATAATACATAAGATTGCGGAATTTAACTTGGCATCAGTGTTAATCTTTGTTTACCTTTTTTTTAAATTAAGTTTATATATAATTTAAAAAATCCCATCTATCAAAACGACGGTCATCTATAAATATACGTATTATTTAGGTTTTATAAATGATACATATGATATCATTAAAGTAAAATGTATAGGATGTTTGATAATTCTGCCGGCAACGCTCATGGACAGATATAGAGCAGACTAAATTGAATCGAAAAGTCCTGTATTATTTTGCAATTTCTGTAATAGTTAACAGAATATTACTAAAAATCGCCAAATATTTATTTTAAATAATTTTTTACTCAGGTATTATCAACTTCACAGAAAAACAGCAAGTAACAAATATTGTTTATTTTTTTCTCTTAGAGTTCTGAAAATTTTTTCAGAATTTTCTTATATTGATAAAAATAGTTGCTAATAAAAAAATGCAATAAAAAGTTGATAAAAAACTGAAAAAATTCTTAGAACTCTATGAAAAAAAAAGAACAATTCACATATGTATTTATTGAACGCAAATTTCATATATAAATTATAATTTTTTTTTCGCATAATTCTTAAAAATTAAACTAATTTACGCTTAAACCTTGCAACCGCTCTCACGAGCGTGGCGCAATTTCGTCGCGCATTCACAGCTAAGATTTTCTTAATTTGCAATCGGATTACGAGTGACTTTAAACAAAACCCAACAGAAATGCGTCTTCACGCGGCCACTCTTAAGGGCAACACACAATTACAAAACAATAGTTGAGCGCCAGGCACGAGTGAGCATGCCACTCTTTCTCGATATTTTCTCTATGCAATATTCTAACGAGTGAACGTCGACGGGCTCTCAACCGGTAGTTCAGCCTCGGAAATGGCAGAGGGGGCGATCCGTGGTCGAGGATAGAGGATTGTTTGGAGAAGCGAATAGTGACGACAATAAAGCACACAAGAATTAATAATAGCAAGAATAACAAGAATATTTAATAAGTCTCCGACTTTCATTTACATCTGCCGACAAGATCGTGGCGATAAGATCTGATCAAGCGCGATAGCTGCTTCACACAGGCCCCGAAATGCTTTACGCGTGTTAATTTCGTTAGATCTCGGCGGCACGAGTTCACGCCACACAAAGAACTCTTGCTGCTTTCCGCGAACTATGCAAACAATAATTCGCCGTCTCAAAAATGCGATAGAATTCGACAACGATTGTACCGTGAACACGGCGTGACCTCGTTCGCGTTCGCGAGGCTTCGCGCCGCTCAATCGAAGGTCAGAGAAAGACAGAATACACGCAAACTCGATATGCTAGAATACGCGCAATTATTAATTACTATAACACATGATTGTTAATTACTATGACACAGAGTGCCGATACTCTAAGAGACATGCCGATCTTACGCTGCAAGATTTCGAAATGACAAGATATACGCGAATTTTACAGCACGGAAATTTGACACGATACAATACAAAAATGAGACACGTGACAGAAGCTTACGATAAGTGACGAGGCTGTGGCCTTGGCGGACACAATAGAATTTCCCCGACTATGAGTGATCGTTCCGGGAGGCGACACAATTACTCGAATTTCACGGAAATCATGCCCGATAATGCCACGTGCTTCACTACAATATACCCAATCAGATTGCGCCAAGATTATGCCTCCCGGATTCGGAAACCGGCGACTTTACAATTGACAACATTCGTCTCACCGTGACCTTCAGCAGTAGTTCGCTTTAATCCCCTCGATTGGCTTGCTCTGGGTTATTTCCGCCTGAGTCCTTCCAAAGTTCGCTCGCTATCTCGGCCATAGCACAAATGACGGGCGCTGATCCTCTCGGGGGCACGCAGGGCTCGTTATCCCCGCGAGGGAGCCTTATCGTGCCTTATTGGCGCGTGGCTCCGTGGTTCCACTAATCATGGTGTCATGCCCGTGTCGCATGTCCTGACGCGCGAAATTTGAGGGGATCGCAGGATCTTCTCGGGGCTCTCACCGTCCTTGGGGCGTAGAGTGGCCATCCCTATCCTGTCATTCCAATCCTCGTTCCGCCTTGTGCCTGGAAGATGATACGATAAAAGATGTCTTGCAATAACATAAAGAGCGAAATAATAAACGATATCACCTGCGTGCAATCCGACAAATCCGTCAGCAGCGATCGTTACCCGATTTCCAGTATTGGCCGTCTTCTTTCTTCTCTCTTCACGGTCCGGTGAGGCGGCGTCAATCCCAAGATCGTGGGTGTCGCCAGTTTCTATAATTCTCGGTACGGAAAACCACAAAAAAAGGAAACGAAAACGGTAATGCGAAACGCGTGAGTCACGCAAATAAGTGTACTGTCGCGAAAAAGCGCAGATGCGTCCGCCCCCTAAAATGTGGAAGGACTCAGGACGCTAGACTGCACTATTCGGTCGGGTCGTGCGACCCTTGTGACGGACGGAAAACGTTACATCACAACCTATACATAATTGTATGAATATTAAATCCTTCTTGTACATGGGGTCTTACTAACTATTACTAACTACTAATTAAAAACAACTGCTTAAATATTATATTTGAATCTTAATGCTATTAATAAAAGCGATCGCAGGTCCAATTTCAAATTTTTAAATACCGCTTGAACATCGAACGGAGTTTTTATTCTTTTTTTGTTAAATTCCTTAACCATGTTTTTGCGTTCTTTATCGTATTTACTATAGTGCCAGAAAACATGTTTCAAGTCTTCCAAGTCTTGGCCACAAGAACAGATATCATTATTAATCATCTTATATTTAAACAGACTATTTTTAAGTGACCAAAATGCCCACTGCGTATCCGAATAATCGAGACAATAATCTTCCTATCTAAGCCAAGTAAATAAAACCATGGTTTTGTTGACGGACTTTTAAAATACTGAAACGAAAATAAGCCCTTATTGCCTTCCATTGCTCTTATATTTAAGGCATTATTATTCTTTACCGCTCCTTGGACCCTGAATTTAATAACAATATTAGAGTAAGAAAGAGCTCGGTCTAAAAGAATTCCCTCACAAGCAGCCCGTTTAGCCAGGTCGCCCGCTCTCTTATTACCAGTAATGTCACAATGAGAAGGAATCCAAACCAGTTAAACTATCTTGTTCCTTTCCTTGCACCTAATTAGTAACCAATAGCCCTTACCTTTAATTTTGGGCGTTAAACATTCAAAAAGAACGCTCAAATTTGGGTGTTAAACATTTAAAAAAACGCTTAAATTTGGATGTAATTTCGGATCGTCAACTGAAAGTTACATCCAATTAAAGGTTATCGTCCAAAGAAAACCATCAAAATAAATGGCTTTATTATATAATTAATTAAATCTATTTATAATTAATTAAATCTATTTTATTCCTAAAATAATATTATTAATTTGCAACATTTGCCGAAATACACACGACAAATTATAATTAAAAAAACGCTTATTTGGGAATTAATTTCCATATTTTTCTAAGCGGTCATCCATTCAACGATGCTTGACCATTGCAATCGTATGGGAACTGCTGCTTCGATCCAAGAACACTGAATGTTAGTATATAACTGTGATATATCTCAATAGGGCTTCAACGTCTTTAGGATTGCGTAAAATCTCTTTTTGACAAACTTTATCCAGGCTGCGTTTGAAAACATCATCTGGATGCTCCTGTGTTTTATATTATTCTTTCATTGGACAGCAAGGATAAAACGATACATGAGGGCACTCGGATGATGTTTCCAAACGTAGCCTAGATAAAGTTTGTCAAAAAGATGTTTCATGCGTACAGTATTAAAATATACTACTGTGATCAAAAAGTAAGGTGAATTTTTAATTTAAACTTCCCGCGCCAATCGATAAGAGCAAACTTTTTTATTTTTATGTTGGTACTACTGTTAGTGACATCTGTGGCAAATTTCATGTCAATGTCATCATTAGTCATATAGTTACGCTTGTGTTTTCTAAACGACTAAAAGTGATTTTGGCGATTTTTACAATGTCTGATTTTGCTGAGCAAAGAAGTGCCATTAAATTTT
>NW_017305463.1:562927-566317 GCF_001594115.1 Trachymyrmex septentrionalis
AGAAATATTATTTGAGTGTTATGCGTCGTTTGCGTGAAGCTATTCGCAAGAAGAGGCCGGATTTATGGAAAGACAATTCCTGGTTTTTGCATCACGATAATGCGCCGTCTCACACGGCATTGATTCTTCGTGAGTTTTTTTTGCCAAAAATTCCACTCATATCGTTCCGCAACCGCCTTATTCACCTGACTTAGCTCCGTGTGAGACTTTTGGCTATTTCCCAAACTCAAAAGACCACTCCGGGGACACCGCTTTGAATCTATTGAAGAGATTCAACGTGAATCGCTGCGCGCTTTGAAGGCTATACCGGGAAACGACTTTTTGGCATGCTTCGAGGCATGGAAAAAACGTTGGCATAAGTGCATTGTATCGGAGGGATTACTTTGAAGAGGATCAAATTGATTTGGATGAATAAATAAAGATTTTTTATTTTATAACAAAATTCACCTTACTTTTTGATCACAGTAGTATTTCTTTCATAAATGAATCCGGCGGCTCATCTATATTTAACATTTCAGCATTAATTCTCAATCATAAAGATTAACATTCAAATTGTCACTTCAAAGTGACTCTTATATTCAATTTTGAAAATGACACTCAAAGGTTATTAAGTCGTTTAAGATTTATATTGAGTGTCATGAGTAAACCGCGATTGGATATTACCACCAAATTCGATGTATAGTATGGTGTATACCCAATTGACACTCAACATTGATGCTCAATGCTTAACTGACATTCAATATTGAGTGTCTATATCAAGGCAACATCAAATACAATATTTATGATCACTCTCAACTGACACCCAACATTTATTGTTCAACACTTAAGTGACACCCAATGTTGACGGTCAACACTCAACTTTGATGGTAAACACCTAAATTTGAGTGTTAACACAATAAATTGAGGGTTTTGTTCGTAAAGGATTTTTTTTAAATTAAATAGAATGATGTCTAAGACTTTCTCTGTTAGACAGAGCCTCAAAGATACTGTACAATCCAAGAAAATAAAAAAGTTCTTAACTTCCGAATCTATTATCAATTTCAAAGCCGGGTAGAGAGTCATAGCTTCAGCCGTGAAAATCGAAGATAAGTCATAAAGTCAAATATCTTATAGCTAAAGATAAACTTCTCATTAGTGGACCAACTGGCCATTCCCACTAGCGCTATCGTTTGATTCCGTTCTTGAATCATCCGTAAAAATGAAGGTGTTAGATATGAAAGGCATCTTGGAATAACGCGTTGGCATGTTCGACTCTTTGATTCTTTCACCACTTAGGAGATATTGAAAGCAGTAAATTGGTTCTTAAAGTTTAACTAGTAGTACACACTGATTTGGAACTTATAAATAATATTGCCCATATTACCGATTTCTTCATATTTACAGACTAGCATAGATTTATTGAAATTATTGGAATGTAAAGGGTGTTCCGAGCTCTTTTTGTCTTCCTCAAGATCCAACAACGAAAGATAATCACGAGCCATTCTTCTTAAGAGAAATTTACAATACAGTAGTTCAAATCTGTATACTAACAGTAGAAATTTTGACTCTTCCGTTATCACATTTATGGCAGTCAAATTCCTATATCTCATTGCTAAGCGAAGACATTTTAATTGGATTTTTTTGAGCTTATATATTTGCTTAGGGCTACAAGACTAAAGAAGGAAACCATTATACTCTATCTTTGATCTAATTAATATATAGGGTGCGGCAGAGAAACTTACTTTTTTTAAAGGTTAATAAAAACGAAACTATTGCAGATATCGGTATAATTCTTTTTTCCTCTTACAGATCACCTCATCAAATTTTTTTTCATGCACTTTTGAAAATTACATCTATCAAATGACGGCCGCCGTTGTCTATGCACTGATTGAGTCGATTTCTGAAGTTTTGCGTCACTCTCTGAAGCATGTCCACCGGTATTTCGGCGATGGCGTTCCGAATGTTTGTCTTCAGGTGAGCTAGGGTCTCTGGTCGATCGTTGTAAACAATAGACTTCAAATAACCCCATAGGAAGAAGTCGCATGGAGTCAAGCGCGCTCGAAAGGCACGTTGAGTGGCGACAATGGAGCGGCCATTACCGCGCCAAAACGCGCGATGCTCTCTTGTCCAAAGCATGATCGAGACTGGCTGTGGGGGGAACAATAATTGAGGACCTATCCTTTCGGACGCACCCCCTCCCAGCTTCCTATCTTCACCCCTTGCCGTTTGGCGCGTTTTTAAAAAAAGTAAGTTTCTCTGCCGTACCCTATACTATATAGTGTTAACATACCATCTGATCAAATTTGACCCAGACTGGTTAAAAAAAACAACAATTTTATGTATTTTAATACAAATCTTTATGATCGCCTTCAAAATAGCCTCCTTCTGAGCCAATACAAGCACGCCAACGATTAATCCAATTTTCCATACACTTCTTATAGGCCTCGGCCGGGATGGCCTTTAGTTCCTTCAGCGAATTTCTTTTTATGGCCTCAATCGATTCATGGCGCGTTCCCCGGAGCGGATATTTGAGTTTCGGAAACAGAAAAAAGTCACAGGGAGCCAAATCTGGCGAATACGGTGGCTGAGCGATGACTTTTATTTCGTGTTTGGCCAAAAATTCAGTCACAATCAGGCTGGAATGTGACGGCGCATTATCGTGGTGAAAAATCCATGAATTGTCTGCCCACAAATCCGGCCGTTTACGACGAATTGCTTCACGTAGACGCCTCAAAACGGCCAAGTAGTATTCCTTATTGACCGTTTGACCCTCTGGAACGAATTCATGGTGAACCACACCACGGTAATCGAAGAAAACGATGAGCATCGTCTTGATTTTCGACCGACTTTGACGTGGTTTTTTCGGCTTCGGTTCATTTTTGGCGCGCCACTCGCTAGATTGTTGGGCAGTTTCGACGTCATATTCATAAACCCACGTCTCGTCACCAGTAATGACGCGTTTGATGAATAAAGGGTCATCAGTTACATTGGCAAGCATCTCTTCTGCGACCTCTACTCGACGTGCTTTTTGCAAAAAATTCAGGTCTTTCGGTACGAGTCTGGCGGCGATGCGCTTCATATCCAAAACATTAACCAAAATATGTTGAGTCGATCCATAAGAGATGTTGAGAGCTTCTGCTATCTCTCTAATGCCAACACGACGATTTTCAAGCACAATTTCCTTCACTTTTTCCATGTTATCGTCGTTAACAGAGGTGGATGGACGACTCGCATGAGACAAGTTTTCTACAACCTCACGACCCTCACTGAATGCTTTATGCCACTCAAATACTTGCGTTTTCGATAGAGTAGACTCCCCAAAACACTTCTGCAACATTTTCAATGATTCCGTAGCCGTAATTCCATTGGAAACACAAAATTTCAAGCAAACTCGTTGTTCAATTTTTTTTT
>NW_017305463.1:566417-600670 GCF_001594115.1 Trachymyrmex septentrionalis
CGCCAGAGAAACTTTTTGCGTCGTAAACAAATGGCTGCCAAACACACACTAACTGACGTATCCCGCTCAAATTTCACACGAATGTCAGAGAAGGTTGTACCAATCTAGAAAAAAAAAATTTTTACCGATTCAATTTACGCGCGCGGTTTAAATGGACCAGTCCGGGTCAAATTTGATCAGATGGTATTCGCTTTAGGAATGGTTTTGAATAGTATGTTATGTAAAAATGTAGCCAATGGATACAGCGGACTATCTATCGAAGAAACGATGACTCTTAAACGACAACCAGGTTTATGAATCTTAGGCAATCCATAGACACTCGGTAGTGATCCATCACTACAATACGAGTATAACGTTCTGTATTTAGTGTCACTAATATAATTTTTTGTTTTCCATCTGGTGAGTATGGACCTTAAAGCCGTCGTGAATTTCTTAGTAGGATCTTTTTTGATCAGAACATATGTGTCTACGTCACTCAATAAAGTGGTCATTTTGTTCAAGTATGTGTCTTTGTCCAAAGCAACTGGTGCCTTTATCCGCGTGTGTAAAAATAATGTTAAGATGCGCCGACTCAAAGTTACGTGTATCAGACTTCATTTTCAGTAACAGTTTGTCTGGTAATGTGAAAATCGGAGAAGAGATGATATTATTCAAAATTGAAATCAAATGGTTCGTGACAGCAATTTTTTTATCAATGGACATTCTTTGTGTGCTACTCTCAATGTTCTTTATACAATCAAAAATAATCTTGTCTTTGTTGAACGGAAGAGCGAAATTTTCATCTAATTGCAACAAACATTGTATGTTAATTGGAATATCAAAGGAAGATAAGTTTAGGAACCATCCGTCTCTAACGGTGGACAAGGAAGATGATCTATGTGAAGGGAAGAAGTCGGGATGTATGGAAATCAAGGAATTAGGAGACAAACTAAAAGAAGGGTTATTAACATGCAATGTAGAATCATCATGAGAACTAGGAGTAGAAAGAACCGAGTATATCGGGATGATATTGACTCTAGTCTGTGCTTCTTTCTTATCGCACAGCCACAGGAATTTTAATTCTAATCTTTTTTTCTCTTTTTCAAAAAGACGATTGCACAATTTCTCCTGCGTATGGAGAAATTCATCACAAATTCTCGTAGGAAGACAGCGAGAAAACCTGCTCACCACATGAAAAAGAGACCTTCTGTAAAAGTCCATTTGCCTGTACGCGTCATTGCGCTCAATATATAACACTTTTTATCATAATTTTTTTATAATGAGAAAACTTATAATTAGATCTATGATTATGTAGCTTAATTTGCCAGTTATTGATGGTATTCTAATGTTGCGGAGTGATACTGTTGTTGATACAATGTTTCATAAACTGAATGTGTAAAAAATTCTTAATAATCTTTTTGCGATATCTGATTAAGCTACTCTTAAGGACATCACAAATAAGAAGGAAGCTAACTTTAAGACTTATTGTTCTGGGACAGCAACGGATCAATTAAAACACTCTTCCCTAGCCGACCTGACGAATGGCATCAAAACGTATGGCAATAAGAGTAAGATTTTAAGCATTCGATAGAAAAATAACATTAAAAGCTAACTTTATTGTATAATCTATTTTAATTTTTATACAATATCTAATTAGGATAATATTAAAATCTGTTATAGCCTTAGAAGATAAGTTATTCGAGCTGAAAAAATATGCTGTAAACTGGAATATTTTTATGATTACAGAAACATATCTTAAATCTTCATTCTTCTTGAAGGAATTTGAGACGGTTTGGTTTGACTAAACAATCAACGAGGTATCGCTTTTCTTATTAAGAAGGACGTAATTTTAAAAACTATCCAATTAGATTTTGTTCCAGAAGCTTTTGAGGGCACTGTGTGCGTCTTTTCCTCGATGGGAGAAATTAGTAGCGTGCTATAGACGCCCTTCACAGTATAACAATATTAAAGCTAATGAATGGGTGAATTTTTTACAATCTATCCAGTCCATTGAGAATCTCTTTCTTATCGGGGGTAATTTCAACGCCCATTATGTTGCATGGGGCAACAAAACTAACAATGCAAATGGCAATACAATTTTGAATTTTACTGATCCAGAGCAATATATTTTCCTGAATGATGGCAATGTTATTCATTTTTCAGGCCCAGATACTAGTAACTCTTGCATCGATCTATTAATTGTGAGCCCTGCCCTTGCCTTGCGAGAGAGTGAAGCGAGACAATTGGAGGAGTGATCACATTCCAATTACTATTGTGTGAGCTGGAGACTCCTACAAATTCTATTCCTAAGAATCTTTAAATATAATATTAATCGTATGGATTGGATGTTATTTAAAAACTTCTGAAAACCATAGTATTTTTAATTCGGAGTTTACTAGTTTTAATGCTTGCGAAAGATATACGTTTGTATTAGAACAGATCGTGACAGCAGTGGAGTCCTTACAGTGCCGGAGAAAAAGGAACATAAGACTCGACAACAATAAATATAGCTCCCAAGGAGGTAAGCGTAAATCAAGTGTGATGGAACGAGACATATAAGAAAGCTGTAAGACAAAAGAATGCTAAGTAGTTGTCCCAACAATATAGATTCACGAGGGAAGAGTTTAATAAAAAGATCGAGGCTTCAACTAAAGTTATTCTGAGAGATGAAAAAAAGAAAACATTTAAAGCATTCTACGAAACATTAAATAGGAACAATAACTGCAAGTATGTGTTTATATAATAAAGTTAAATCTTTTAATAACAGTTTCTCCAGATCAACTTCTTATGAAAATAATGTAAAGATGATTAAAAATATGAAAAAATGCATAGAGGATCTCTGCCTCGCCGGAAGAAGGTGTGATATTCCTAATATGAATCGTGCCGATGGAGACGACCACTTTTTGGACTCGCTTATTAATTTTTCAGAGTTTTCCTTAGTCATCAAAAGCGTTAATAAAAATTCTGCACTAGGCTATGATAAAATCAACTATGTAATAATACCATCTGATCAAATTTGACCCGGACTGGTTAAAAAAAACAACAATTTTATGTATTTTAATACAAATCTTTATGATCGCCTTCAAAATAGCCTCCTTCTGAGCCAATACAAGCATGCCAACGATTAATCCAATTTTCCATACACTTCTTATAGGCCTCGGCCGGGATGGCCTTTAGTTCCTTCAGCGAATTTCTTTTTATGGCCTCAATCGATTCATGACGCGTTCCCCGGAGCGGATATTTGAGTTTCGGAAACAGAAAAAAGTCACAGGGAGCCAAATCTGGCGAATACGGTGTCTGAGCGATGACTTTTATTTCGTGTTTGGCCAAAAATTCAGTTACAATCAGGCTGGAATGTGACGGCGCATTATCGTGGTGAAAAATCCATGAATTGTCTGCCCACAAATCCGGCCGTTTACGACGAATTGCTTCACGTAGACGCCTCAAAACGGCCAAGTAGTATTCCTTATTGACCGTATACAATTTCCTTCACTTTTTCCATGTTATCGTCGTTAACAGAGAGGTGGATGGACGACTCGCATGAGACAAGTTTTCTACGACCTCACGACCCTCACTGAATGCTTTATGCCACTCAAATACTTGCGTTCTCGATAGAGTAGACTCCCCAAAACACTTCTGCAACATTTTCAATGATTCCGTAGCCGTAATTCCATTGGAAACACAAAATTTCAAGCAAACTCGTTGTTAAATTTTTTTTTTATAGTAAAAATCGCCAGAGAAACTTTTTGCGTCGTAAACAAATGGCTGCCAAACACACACTAACTGACGTATCCCGCTCAAATTTCACACGAATGTCGGAGAAGGTTGTACCAATCTAGAAAAAAAAATTTTTATCGATTCAATTTACGCGCGCGGTTTAAATGGACCAGTCCGGGTCAAATTTGATCAGATGGTAAATAGGTTACTGGAAATTGTAAAAAGAGTCATCTTAGACATATATAACGATGTTCTAATTACTCGATATTTTCCGGCTGAATGGAAAGAATACTTATGCTCCTTTATTCCAAAGGCAAATGATAAACAGGTCAGGCCTATTAGTATGTCCTCTTGCTTTTTGAAACTATTGAAAAAAATTCTTAACAAGAGATTACAGTGGTGGTTAGAACACAATCAAATATTACACAATACATAATATGGCTTCAGAATGAATAGATCGTGCATAAATAGATTAGCTTTGTTAACATCGAATATTCACAAGCAGTTCTACAAAAAGGAGCATGTAGCAATTTTATTCTTGAATATCAAGGAGACCTATGATAGTGTCAGTCCAGAAATTCTAACAAAATATTTGATTGACCTTGAATTAGTTAGATACCTAGTAGCATTTGTTGCACAAATTTGGTTTTTATTATGTTTTCCAAAAGAAAAAACAAGACTCTTGTTTGATTCAAGGAATTGTAATGTGAGATGTTAAGGGAAGCAGCTGACTCTTATTTGATTCAAGAAATTCTAATGTCAGATGATAAGAGAAGCAGCTAAGAGTCAATTTTTAAATCAATAGTTAGTTAGTTGCTAGGCAACCCTGATGATTCCGTTCATGTCATAAACGTCAGTAGTAACAGTTTCGGAGTGAAGCATCTATTTTATCAATTTTCCGAATAACATCACATCATCTACCCAAAGATTTTCTGCAAGGCAGTATCCTGAATCCTACTTTATTTTCTATACATATTAATAACTTAGACGATCGAATCTCCACTGGAGTAAAAATTTTGAAATTCGCGTCTGATATAGCGATATATACGTATGGTCCCATTATTAAGAACAATTTAGCATTATTGGAAGAACAAGCCAGTATTCTAGCTGAGGATCTATCTTCAAAGAACCTTGAAATCTTTTCTGAAAAATGAAAACTAGTCATTTTTAACAGTAGTAAAGTTAAGACAGAAGGCTTACAAGTGGTAATTTCGAATTACCTATTATTAAAGCTATTATTAAATCATCTACATACGTAAAATTCCTAGAAATAGTGTTGAATAATCGGTTAAGTTGGAATCTTCATGTGAATTACATTATTTAAAAGTGCGATAGTACCAGTAAGAATTCTCTGCTATATAAAGAGAACTTGGAGAGCGGACCCGGCAACCACCATCTGATCAAATTTGACCCGGACTGGTCCATTTAAACCGCGCGCGTAAATTGAATCGATAAAAATTTTTTTTTCTAGATTGGTACAACCTTCTCCGACATTCGTGTGAAATTTGAGCGGGATACGTCAGTTAGTGTGTGTTTGGCAGCCATTTGTTTACGACGCAAAAAGTTTCTCTGGCGATTTTTACTATAAAAAAAAAATTTAACAACGAGTTTGCTTGAAATTTTGTGTTTCCAATGGAATTACGGCTACGGAATCATTGAAAATGTTGCAGAAGTGTTTTGGGGAGTCTACTCTATCGAGAACGCAAGTATTTGAGTGGCATAAAGCATTCAGTGAGGGTCGTGAGGTCGTAGAAAACTTGTCTCATGCGAGTCGTCCATCCACCTCTGTTAACGACGATAACATGGAAAAAGTGAAGGAAATTGTGCTTGAAAATCGTCGTGTTGGCATTAGAGAGATAGCAGAAGCTCTCAACATCTCTTATGGATCGACTCAACATATTTTGGTTAATGTTTTGGATATGAAGCGCATCGCCGCCAGACTCGTACCGAAAGACCTGAATTTTTTGCAAAAAGCACGTCGAGTAGAGGTCGCAGAAGAGATGCTTGCCAATGTAACTGATGACCCTTTATTCATCAAACGCGTCATTACTGGTGACGAGACGTGGGTTTATGAATATGACGTCGAAACTGCCCAACAATCTAGCGAGTGGCGCGCCAAAAATGAACCGAAGCCGAAAAAACCACGTCAAAGTCGGTCGAAAATCAAGACGATGCTCATCGTTTTCTTCGATTACCGTGGTGTGGTTCACCATGAATTCGTTCCAGAGGGTCAAACGGTCAATAAGGAATACTACTTGGCCGTTTTGAGGCGTCTACGTGAAGCAATTCGTCGTAAACGGCCGGATTTGTGGGCAGACAATTCATGGATTTTTCACCACGATAATGCGCCGTCACATTCCAGCCTGATTGTAACTGAATTTTTGGCCAAACACGAAATAAAAGTCATCGCTCAGACTCCGTATGTTATTTGCCAGATTTGGCTCCCTGTGACTTTTTTCTGTTTCCGAAACTCAAATATCCGCTCCGGGGAACGCGCCATGAATCGATTGAGGCCATGAAAAGAAATTCGCTGAAGGAACTAAAGGCCATCCCGGCCGAGGCCTATAAGAATTGTATGGAAAATTGGATTAATCGTTGGCATGATTGGCTCAGAAGGAGGCTATTTTGAAGGCGATCATAAAGATTTGTATTAAAATACATAAAATTGTTGTTTTTTTTTAACCAGTCCGGGTCAAATTTGATCAAATGGTAGTTACATTAAAAATAGTTTCGAATTAGTCGATAAATTAAAAAGATTACACATTACAGACGAATATAAATTAATTTCATTGGATATTAAATCTCTGTTTACGAATGTTCCAATGGAGATAGCGGTTGACTGTGTTAATGAACAGTGGGAATTTATTTCCAGGGATTGCTCTCTTCCTAGAGAGGAATTTCTGAAAGCGATAAAGTTTATCTTAGATTCCACATTTTTCTCTTTTAACAATAAAATTTATAAGCAAAGCTTCGGCACTCCCATGAGCTCTCCTTTATCACCTGTAATAGTGGATCTGGTAATGAGGAGACTGGAGACAGTGTCCTTGATGTCGTTGGACTTGGATATGGTATTTTATTATAGATACGTAGATGACATTTGTACTGCGGTTGCTCTCTCGAAAATTAATAATTTACTAGAGCAATTTAACTTATTTCATCCGCGTCTGCAATTTACTTCAGAAATAGGGGGTGATGAAATTAATTTTCTGATGTTATCATATCTATTAATGGGAATAAGTTTATTTTTGACTGGTACCGTAAGCCGACCTTTTCAGGGAGGTTTTTGAATTTCAATTATAATCATCCTATGGCACAAAAGAAAGGGACTGTTTTTTCGCTGGTTGACAGAGCTTTTTTATTATCGGACTTTAGGTTTCATACACAAAATTTGATGTTCATTATTAACATTTTATTAGACAATGACTATTCATTGACCTTTATTTTTGACACAGTTAATCAACGTATAAAAAATTTAATTAAAAATAGATACATAACACATAAAGTTCGTGCTGACAATGTCTATATAAATGAATCTGTTTCTTGGTTTACGGTACCATTTATTCCTTTTCAATCGGAAAAGTTCAAACGTTTCAATAAAAACGACATCAGGGTAGCTTTCCATAGTCCCAATAAATTGGGCAAATATATTAAAGCACAGAAGGATATTTGTCCACATACATCGAAGAGCAATGTAGTCTACAAGATTTCGTGTAATGATTGCGATGCATCGTATGTTGGACAGACGGGCAGACAATTAAAAACCAGGATTACAGAACATTGCAATGACATCAGATACAACACTTCTGGCCGCTCTGTCATAATGGAGCATAGGCGACAACATGATTACGATTTCCAATGGGATGAAGTCGAAATTTTGGACGAAGAGTCTTGCTATAGGAAACGTTTGGTTTCCAAAATGCTCAATATCAGGAAGCAAAAGAATGGTCTTAATTTACAAACTGACACTGAAGGTCTTCACAAGGCTTATATTGCTATCATAAATAAAATTTGACTTTTTAATACTAATAGTCCATCTCTTCTCTCAGTCTGTGGTGATCCGCACTAGCGAACGTACATAATAATCGACACATAATGTCCGTCTTGCACATCTGCGTTCCTTCCTTCTGTATATGTATATTCTAAAAGTTTTTTATTCTTTTATGGACATGCTTGTTTGAATATTTTACATATGATTTCTGGTGAGTTTTTATTTTTTATTAGATTTCCGGTTTGTTAATTTATTTGCGTGTATAATTTTTTTGTAAGAAGGTTTTTTTATCTTTTTTATCAACTAGAGTTTTGCCAAGATAGTTTTGATACATTTGACTGTTCAATCATACGGAAATAATGTCGATCTCTACATCAAGACTCACCCGATTTGTAAATGTAATGAATATGCGATCATTTGCGATAATTGATTTTGTACTGCGATTTTTTCGTTAGGTTAATGTCTCTGAAGAGGGTTCAATCAGGTAACCTTATATCCGGAAACTTATAACTTTTTATTATTTTTTATTTTTAATTTTATTTTTACTTTATGTATAATATTATATATTCTTCGTGTAATTTTAAATGTGTCGACTCTTACTTTGCCCTTTACTTATTATTACTTAAGAGTAGCTTGTTGTATATTTTCTCTCTGATTCTTTGATGTATCGCATTCATCAGTCTTCTTCAATACAATCGCTGCATCAGGGATGACCTTGGTGAAAAACCCCTGCAGTTCGTAAGAAATCGGCCGAAGAGTTATATCATTGGGGGAGAAGCTTTTGTTCCTACTTTCGATGAAATATTCGCAATTTTCCTTTTGGTTCTTGTAGAATTGATTACAATTTTTTAGCCTCTCACCGACGTAGCTTACCATAAATCCTCTTTATAAATGGATCATGCTTGCCACTAATATTGATATCCTGCTTGCCACGTAACGTGTGTTGTGACTTTCAGGCGAAATTTACTGATTCTTGTTGATCTATTTCTTGACTAAGATTCATACTTTGTAAATCCAAAAGCTTTTGATGCAATCTTCGAAGAATGGGCAGTGTGTTGATTGGACTCTGCTTTCCAACCGACTTCTAGCGACTTCGCTAAATGAGGTGGAACTCTTATCTTGAATTGATGGAAATTCCTCGATGCCAGATCTGAATTTCAGTTTTATTTTAAGAAAAACTAACTTTCTGACATCATTCATTGCAATATTCTCATCGCAATATGCCATTGACTTTCTCACTTCGTATTCTTTAAGGAAGACCGGATAGTACCTATCGGTTGATCGATGCTTCCCGTTACAATTAGAATAAGTAGGGGTATTTCCTGTATATCCATCCTCATGCTTTTTCTTGCTACACATAATACATTTCAAATTATTATTGTATACTTTATTTGGGTGGTCGTATTTGAAGCAATTAAAATAAATTGTAGAGTCATGTAGGGTTCAATGCTGAATCTGACTTTATGAATATAGACCTCACTCGGCAGAATTTGGCCCGAAAAAGTTATAACAACGGATCTGCTTAGTATCCATTTGAATTCGTTATCTTTCTTAGGTTCTGTCCTATTCCTTTTATTGAATCTCCTAGCATGAAGCACTTTAAAAGGTGACTCCATAGCTTACAGAATTTCATTTTCAGAAATGCCTCTTAATTAAGCTTCTACGCATTAAATGATGCCTTGGAATAAAGGCTTCAAGGCTATAATTATCGAGAATGGGATCAGCTATTAATTTATTTATTAGCTTCAAACAAATTTTTACAGCTCACTTCAATTTTAGATTTTAATTTGCTGCATATCAAATTGATGTTCTTGTAACGAGAACAGATAATCCTACGTATCTTGAGTGAACTCAATCTTTTTACTTGAGGTTCTTTTTCGGATAGATTTTTATATTGAATCCATATTGTATACGGACCTTCATTGTCTTGAAAAAATTTGGGTATGTCAATATCCCTACTTCTAACCGATTGATTATCATTCACTTGCAACGGCGATTGAACAGGCACTACTAGCGAAGACAATGGCAACCTTTTATATAGATGGTCATCTAGTTGCTCACTTTTTCTTTTATAAATAATAATAAATAACGAGCAAAGTAAGAGTCAGCTCATTTCTTTAAAAATTCACACCATTAAAAAAATATATTACAAATAATGAGAGGTAAAAATTACATAATGCAAAAATAAAAAGTTACAAGTTTCGACTACCGGATTGAGTCCTCTTCAGATATTAAACATATAAAAAAACAATTAATAATTGTCGCAAATAATTATCGCAAATGTTCGCATATACATAATATTCGGGTGAGTCTTGATATAGAACTCGATATTATTCACGAATGGTTGAACAGTCAACAGTGTATCATATCTCTTTTCGGCGGATTTTCTTCACCATTTCTGGAATGGCCACCTCACTTGGTCGACCACTGCGATGTTCGTCTTCGCAGCTCGTACGGCCTCGTTTAAACTCTGCCACCCAATATTTTACTGTTGTAAACGAAGGAGCAGACTCCTCCAGAGTAGAATCCAGCTCTGCTTTGATATTGGTTGGGCTAAGACCTTTCAAATGAAAGTATTGTATCACATAACGATGACCAATTTTTTCCATCTTTGCAAATTCACCGAGATCGTCCACTATTGATGGTTGCCACACAAATACTGAACAACGTAGCGTCTTTAAACTTCATAGTTAAGCTTTAGAAGGTTGGTGCTTTCCCCTACAGTGATTTTTTTTATACAACAACCGCCATCTGTACTGGTCGGGTCGGGTACTTCTGGGACCACCCTCGTAGCATCGAAGTTGATGTTGAAAAACTTTTAGAAATAAATAAATCATAAGATTAGAGTAAATAAACTGTATAAGTTTTATCTATTTTAAATATAAGTAGTGTTACTTTAATTGTTGTTTTATTAAAAATAATCTTCAAAAATCCTTTTTAAGACAAACTAATTTTTATTACTTTGACTAAAAATATCTCTGATCTAAACGCTATAGCTATTTTTTCCATTCAAGTTAATTGTTTTCTTTTAAAAAGTAATGTTAAAAATATTTTCTTTTCGTTGAAGAATTAGATTTTTCTTGTAAAAAGACAGACACAGAAAATGAATTAATAAAAGAATTAATCAGATTGATTAGAGAAATGTTTATTATGTAACGTAAAGCGATTATTCTTAGTATTATATTACATTGCACCGTTAACATAAAACAATTTATTTCTATTTTATTAATGTCAGATTTGTTAATTATTAATTCATTATACATGTATATACGAAAAAAAAACACTTTAAACGATAACATACGAAATGGACAAATTTTGTCAAAAAAGGACCTACTTTGGAGCTCGATATCTCTGAAAGTATTAATCGTGTTGAGTTCAATTTAAGTTCATTTCTTTTGATAAAATGTCTACTTTAAATTATCTTATGTCACTTTTTACTCTCCGACATAGCACTCAAAACGACGTAGAAGGCAATAACTGAAAAAGTACCTATTTTTGCTGTTTCTTCAAGAAATTTTATTTATCTTCAAATCACTATATCTCCGGTTTTATTTATAATACAAAGCTCGTTAGAAACTCATTTAGTAAGAAATTTCAGCAGCAACAAAAAAGCTCTCTTGTCATTTTTTGATATCTCTTTCCGTTTTAATCGAAAAACTAAAAAAAAACTTTATTGCTTAATTTTTTTCAAATGCCTCCCTTAATGCTGTAGCACTTTTAAATTTAGTCTTTTTATACCTCAAACTGTCGTTTAAAACAATAAAATACCTATAAATAATTTCTTCTTTTTTTGCTGCCATTTTCATCACTGACAACTGACCTACCATATCAACTTTATAGAAAAACTGCAAGAGACCAAAATTGTTTCTTTTCTTCTCATAAAGTTCTGAGAATTTTTTCAGAATTTTTTCAAAATTTTTTAATACCATATTTTTTCATGTTAGTAAAAATAAGTAAATGCAATAAATCAGCAAAAAATTGATAAAAAATTCTAAAAGAATTCTTAGAGTTCTATGAGAGGAAAATAAATAATTTTTGTCTATTGCAGTTTTTCTGTAAAGTTGATAGTATTTAAGAAAAGGTTATTACTAATTTTCGACAGTATCATCAATTTTTCAGTAATTAATATCTTGTTTAGTATTACAAAAATTGTAAAATGGTACAGGACTTTTCTTCTCAGTTTAATCCATTCTGTGCAAAAGATTTATCGTTACTTATCAAACACCCTGTATATGTATTGTATTGTATATGTATATGTTATGGACAAAGTTCGCGATGTCGACATTATCTAAGTTGCGTATTGTACAATGTTAGCATTGCTCGGACTATATTGACACTGCCTACTTGCAGATTTCGTTCATAACATATATATACACACATAGACTGTATATATATATATACATACATACAGGGTGTTCGTCCATAAATGTTCGACAACAAACATTTCGCAACTGGTTAAAGTTAAAGAAAGTTTAATAAAAAAAATTTGTACAATTCCGAATCAGCTACAAAGTGCACGTAAAATTTTTTTTTCTATTCTTGACTTTTTCGAGTTATATAGGTTAACATATTAGTTTTTTTTAAATAAATATCTATAATTTTTTTGCATATTTATATAGTAGGAAGCATTTACAATCAAAATTATATGTAGTAAAAAATTTCTACGAAGGCAAGTCAATAAGTTTTTAGAACATAGTAAAACATATTTTTTTGATCGATTCATTTTTATTTCTCAACATAGTCTCCTTCCAACTCGATACACTTGATCCAACGATTCTCTAACTTTTTCAAGTTGTCCGAATAATATGATTTGTCCAACCCTTCAAAATAAGCCTGTTTCAGCGATGAGCTGCTCTCTGGTAGTAAATCTCTTTTTTCCAAATCATTTCTTCATATTTGGAAACAGGAAATAGTCGCAAGAGGTTAAATCTGGTGAATATGTTGGATGGGGAAACAATTCGTAGCGGAATTCGTTGAATTTGGCCATCGAAGCCGGGCACGTGTAAATCCGTGCATTATCTTGATGGAAGAGCACTTTCTTCTTCGCCAAATGGGGACGTTTTTTTTTTTAAATGTTGTTGGAACGGTTCATTAAGGCTGCGTAGTAATCGCCATTGATCGTGATTTGCTTCGACGAAAGGTAATCGATATGAATTATACCGCGTGCATCCCAAAAAACTGTGGCCATCACCTTTCACGGCCGACTTCACGGTCTTCGACTTCTTCGGAGTTGGTTCACCCGGTGAAGTCCATTATTTTGACTGTTTCTTCGTCTCGGGTGTGAAGTAATGGATCCATGTTTTGTCCACAGTAATGAATCGACGCAGAAATTCATCTGGATGACGTTGAAACATCTGCAAACATTGTTTTGAAATCGTCACACGGTCGCGCTATGGTCCACAGTGAGCAAATGCGGCACCTAACTTGCCGATAGCTTTTTCATACTTAATTGTTCGTGCAAAATTGAAATCACTGTGCCATGTGATATGCCTGTGGCCTCAACAAGCTCGCGCACTTTCACTCGTCGATCAGTCAAACAATATCGTGAACTTTATCGATGATTTCTGGCATAGCAGCAGGTTCAATTATGATAGACGTCTCGAACAAGATGCATCACATGTGGATGTACGACCACGTTTAAATTCATTCACCCAATTGTATACAGTTGCAAACGCTGATGCAGATGTGCTATGAACATTATCCAACTCGGCTTTGATTTCTTTCGGTGTTAAACCTTTCATATGTAGATGATTTGATCACTACACTAAACACATTTTTTTCCATTTTGCAAAAAATACAAAGGTTGCTCGCTTTAGTCATCTACAGAAATAAAACCACGCGATGAATTTCGCTCAAAATTTGACAGTAATCAGCTTGAAAGATGCTACTTGTCAAAAAATAAGTGACATGACATTGTGAGTGCTGTCTGACAGATTTTCTAAGAACTCATTGACTTGCCCTCGTACTATGTATCGTTCACGAGATAATTGACATCTTAAGTATCAAAACAGTAAATTGGATTCTAAGTAATTTTGAACGATTTGTAATGGTAAAAAGAGGTCGAAGAAAGAAACGAACAATGTTTTTTATGGAACATTTATTAACCCATAAATTTGCTTAAAATTTTGCCCATCGTGTTCAATACAATATTCAATGCGTTTTATAATGTTTCTCATTGTTGACTGCAGCATTTCTACTGTAATGCTTTCAACAGCTAGTGATTCTATGTCATAAATCTTCTTGATTTTCAGGAACAGTTGCGTAGACAATATATTTTTAATATATCCTCAAAGGAAAAAAATCGCAAGATGTCAAATCCGCAGATCTCGATGGCTATCGTGTATGGGGCCATTAGTACTTATCCAACAATTAGGGAACCTATCATTTAAAAAATTGGCTGCAGCACGTGTATTATGTGGTGGAGCCTCCTCAAGTATCATGAAACGGTTTGAATTTGTATTTCTTTAATACAGTGTGCACGTAACTTCTTGATACTTCTAAATTACGTGCTACTATTCTTATGGATGTATGTTTGTTTTCAATAAAATTTAATAGCACATTTGTCTCTTTCTCTTCGTCTGTTCTGATTGTACGACGTTCTATTGTTAGTGATCCTGTTCGACGTAATTGATTTTCGACTCGCCGAAATGTATAACCGTTTGGTATCTTTCGCTCTGGATACTTTTGTTGATAAAGCAGCCGAGCTTCATTTTCATTACTTAAATGCCACATCTCAAGCATATCACACTTTTCATTAATTGTAAACATCGTTATTTTCTTAATCTAATATGAATATATTCATTAAAAAGACGAGAGACTGATTGACTGACTGGCTGACTAACAGATACTGCACTAAATTTCATATTTCATAGACAAATACTTCATTTACAGAACAAGCAATCGTGTATTTTGATGAGTTAAAAGTTAGTGATCTTGTTCGACATAATCGAATTCAAAATGTTAGTCTCATTTTTCAAATTATGATAAAGAAAATCAATTTCTTAAGATTCAATACTTAAGATATCTCATAAACAATGCATAGCAATTTTTACTATATATAATTTTGATTGCAAATGCTCCCTACTATACAAATATGCAAAAAAAAAAAAAATTATAGGTATCCATTAAAAAAAACTATGTTAATCTACATAACTCAAAAAAATATTGTAAAAAAAAAATTTTTACGTGCATTTTGTAGCTGACTCGGGGTTGTACAAATTTCTCTTATTAAACTTTCTTTTAACTTCAGCTAGTTTGCTCGGACATTTATGGACGGATACCCTGTATATATTGTATTATATATCTAGACATATGAATGTACACATACAATTTACATATAACTTTTACATAAACGAATAATATGAATATTTTTGACTTAAATATTTTTAACATGCTTTGAATTTATAATAAAAAAAAAAAGAAAAAGAAATAGAAAGATTATATAAAGCAAAGAAGAAAATTACAAAATGAAAAATATTAAGTCATAAATCTAATTAAATTAAAGCTTAATTATACATCATATTTGTAATTTTTCCCTTAAACATAATTATATTGTCATAATAAACTTTTAATATAATAAATTTACAGGATAAAATTTATCATGTTTTGCGCAAATGTGAGATTTAATACAATATGAGGTCTGTTCAAAAAGTATCGCGAATTTTGTGTTTTTTCAAAAATTATTTATTTATTTATGAATATCTATTTTGTCCCCTTCAAAGTAATCCCCATCAGATATTATACACTTGTGCCAACGTTTTTTCCAATCCTCGAAGCACTTCAAAAAATTATTTTTTGTGATCTTGTTCAGCTCCTCCTTCGATGCCGTCTTTATCTCCTCAATCGTAGCGTAGCGTCGTCCTTTCATGGGCCTCTTCAGTTTCGGGAACAAGAAAAAGTCACAGGGGGCCAGATCTGGGGAATACGGTGGCTGCGGCATCATTAGTGTGTTGTTTTTGGTCAAAAATTCGCGCACAAGCAACGATGTGTGAGCAGGGGCGTTATCATGGTGCAAAAGCCAATTTTTGTTCTTCCACAAATCCGGGCGTTTCTGGCGGATTGCTTCGCGCAAATTGCGCATAACTTGCAGGTAATATTCCTTATTGACCGTTCCGATTGGCCAATACTATTTTCTTCACTTCATCAATGTTTTCGTCTGTTGTTGACGTGCTCGGGCGTCCGGCACGCTCTTCGTCGTTCACATCTTCTCGGCCCTCTGAGAACATTTTGTACCACCGATAAACGTTGCTTCGGTCCAAGGTAGCTTCACCATATGCCACAGTCAACATTCGGAATGCGTCCGCGCACTTAATTTTGTTTTTCACACAAAATTTGATACAGATTCTTTGATCCATATTTTTTGGAATAGGCAAAAATCGAAGACGAGTCAAAACACGTGCAAGCAAAGCAGCTGTCAAAAATTAATTGAACATTCAAAATGGCCGAACTTGTCGGCATAAGTGAGAGACATGAGTACCAACATAACGCCACAAAAAATCGAAAATTGAATATACGTAACCCGCGGAAATTTAAAATTCGCGATACTTTTTGAACAGACCTCGTATATCGTTCCATATAGGTGCAATTATTATAATCTTTTCTTGTATACGTGCATCTGCTTAGATTAAGAATTATTAAAGTTATTACAATAAAATTATCTATTGTGTTTGTTTTGAAGAAAAGTTTGTTCATACTCGTACAGTTAATATTTTTTACAAATATTTTTACAAATATTTTTTGATAGCAGAGCTTAATTTATACTTGGTGTATAACTGCAAGAATATTATGCTATAAGAAGTAACGTACGCGCACGTTGTCGGTTGTGAGAAGTAACTATTTTCAATATCCAGAAGAACAATTTTTTTTCGTTGAGATCAATCGATACATAAAAGCGCGACCATATCGAGATTGCGATCGATATTCGCCAGTTACACCTTTCAATTGCAGAATGCATCTAATACGCATCAAATCCCCCACTTTGATCACTCTGTAATTTGCTGTAATTTTAATTTTTCAATATGTTTACACATTATAACATGAGGTAATGGCTTTGTAAAAATGTCCACCACATTATATCACTGAACGATACATATTTCAGTCTAATTAAGCCCACCTCATTCATTTTTTTGGTGATATCGATATGTTTCGTACGCGATCTCTTTATCTTGTTTCTCGAAAAATCAATCGCTGATTTATTATCGCATCTAATGACATATAGTATGGTTGGTGAGGCACATTCAAGTTTCCTTTCTAACTCTATGAACATCATGTTCAACATTGCTTCCTTTACAGCCACTTCCAAAGCAATATATTTAGCTTTCATAGTAGATGTTGAAATTGACTTTTTTTTGTTAGATTTCCAAGTTACCGGGTTTCTAACAAACGCTATCATTCCAAGAGTGTCTATCGTCTACATCCAATGCCCAATCTGCATTACTAAAAATCTCTACATTATTTTCACCGTAGCTATATACTAAGCCAAAATCTTTTGTCACAGCTAGATATCTCAATACTCTCTTAGCTTGTAACCAATGTGCTCTTTCGGAATTGGAACTGAATTATGATAACTTCTTTACCGCAAACAATATATCTGATCGTGTTGTTAACGCTACATACATTAATGAACCAATTAATTGTTTATATAGTATATTCTTCACTTCGTCTCTTTCAACATCACTATGAGGGCTGTCACAATTGGATAATTTTATCTCTGCATCAATACTTTACTTGTTTTATAGTCGTTTAATTTATATTCACTTAGTAATCTGTTTATATATAGAGTTTTTGTAATAATTTTACTTCGTTATCTCCGTGTTCAATCATTATTCTTAATAAGTACGACGCTTTAGTCAAATCTCTTATTTCATATTTTGACGATAGTAATAGTTTAACTTCGTTTATTTTGTCAACTGATCGAGCAAATAGTATAATGTCATCCACGTATAGTGTAAGGATAAGATCATTATTATAGACAAACACAGTTATTTACTTGTAATCTATGAAATCTTCTTAATTAAAAACCGATCAATTGTAATATTCCAATTATGTCCTAACTGTATATTGGTTGTAAAAGTCTTGCTACTTTAATGTCGTAATCTTTGTGTCCTGGTGGCAATCTCATATATCTCTTTATTAAGATCTCCGTAGAGATATGCGCACTTTATGTCTAGATGATGTATCTCTCATTTATATGATGTCGTTATAGCTATTAATAATCTAATTAATGAAATATTTGCCACAGGAGCACGATTCCGAATAATCTACATCTTTTTTTTGAGAAAACTCTTGCATGACTACTCTAGCTCTATATCTCACTATTTTAACCGTTGAATCTGTTTTAGCTTTGTAAACCCATTTGTTTCCAATATAATTTATGTTATCTGGTTTGCTTATTATTTCCCATGTATTTCTATCATTTAAATCTTTTAACTCCTCGTTCATTGCTGTTTTCCATTCTTCCGATTATGGCGACATTCTTGCACCTTCATATGTTATGGGTTCGACTATTTCTGTTAAATTTAATTCTATGCTTTTAGGTATACCTGCACGACCCTACGGATTTCTAATTATTTTTGTTTGATCTACCTACATTACGTTTGCTTTTTGACATATTATTAGATCCCACTTTATTGTTTTCATCACTTTTATGCGATTCATCATTTTCTGATTCTTCTTCCGTTGTATCTACATTATCTATTTCTCCTACGTCAACAGTATTATTAAACAGTGTTTCAAGTATTTTTTTGCTATATATATAAATATATTCATATCCGCGAATGTCTTCAATAAACTCTACATGTTTTTAAAATTGTTAGTAAGTGGCTCAAATAAATTACAAAGGTTAAATAATAAAGAGCATACAGCCACGACAAAAGATGTAAATAAGTTGTATATTAAAAAAAATTTTTTTTCAAATAAATAAGTAGACGTTTCGGTCAAGATTTGACCATCTTCAGTACAATAAAAGATGACATTAAAAACTTATAACTAAAATGCCAATCAAAAGTTAAAGTAGTAATAAATAGACTAAAAATTACATGATATTAGCAAACGCAAGAGTTCGTTGAAAATTACATAACTTTGTTTTTCTCTGCAATAATATAAAAATAAAAATAAGAGCAAGAGTTTTGTGTCAACTGTACTAAAACTGTTTGTCATTATTCTTAAAAAACGATGCAACCTTCAAACACTTGACAAAACACGCAATTATCCAGTTCTATTATAAAACAAAAATACAAAGAAAGAATTAATTTAACCATAATATATTTCTTTATTCTTTCTGTAAGCACAATTTATTGAACAATAAGATTTTTTAGCAGCAAAATAACAAAATTATGAAAAAACAGACAACTTACACGTATCTTAGGGCACGAAGACTCATCGGTACATCAAAGTATGTAACACGTTTAAGTAATAATTAAATTTATCGTCCTAATACTGATAAAGGTTAACAACCGTGATATATTTATATTGAGGAAGGATAGGGAAGAGTAAAGAAAAGAAAGGAAGGAGAAAATGTTAAGAGTGGGACTTAAAACTATTTTTCAATACGAGGGAGATAGATTTCGGGGAACCTTTCAGTATCACTCTGTTTGTTTAAATTTTTTTGCACTTTAATATGTATCATTTCCGCAACCAATCTTTTGTAATAGGAACATTCTGAATCCAATATCCTGGCATTTTCCCAATCAATCTCATAGTCCTTTTCCAGTCTGTGGCATGAGATAACCGAATGGGAACTAGCAGGTTTTTTTAAGTCATTCATATGTTCTTTTAGACGAGTTTTTAATTTTCTTTTGGTCTGACCAACGTATGAATAATTGCAATTCTTGCAATTGACTCGGTACACAACATTCGAAAGTTCCTCTTTTTTTAATCTTATCTTTTCCCATTTTTATGAACCTATTCATGCTGTTCATAGGTTTGTATACCAAATCAAATTGAAACTTGTTTAACGTTAATTTGAATTTCTCAGAGGTTCGCTTAAGGTACGGAATAGTAAAGAATTTTTTGTTTATGATCAACGTATCCGCGTGGAAATTAACATTATGTTTTTTAATAAAATTAAAATTCTTTTTTACTGACCAAATTTTAATTCTGTTATTTTTCGTTGCAAATAAAAATTGCAACGGGTATCCGTTACGATGTAGAGTGATGATTAAGGAAGAGATGTTGATGTTGTGAAATTTGGGATGGGAAAGAAATAGAATTCTGTCCAATAAACCAATCACCACACTTCTTTTGTGTGAGATAGGGTGATTCGAATAAAAATTCAGATATCTACCCGAGTTTGTAGGCTTCTTGTACAATATATATCAAAAATAATTCTTCCTCTATCAATCAATAGTTTGACATCCAGAAAGTTTTTGCCTGTGTCATCGCCAAAATCAACTGTAAATTTGATGCGCTCATGGTACGCATTGAAAGAATCCAAAATGCTGGTAATGAGATTGTTCGGAGCCGCCAAAACGATATCATCTACATATCGAAAATAAAAAGGAATGTGCGTGTATGAAAAATGTCGTTCTCCAAATCCTGGATCATCACATCAGCTAAAATTGGAGAAAGAGGAGATCCCATGGGCAGACCAAAAATTTGTTCGTAAATATCGTTGTTAAATTTAAAGAACGTAGAATTTAAAATGATGGAGATCGCTCTTTTAAACTCAAGATAGGTGATAGAAGTATTCTTACAAATCAAGTCCCATCTACTCAAGACACTCTTTAACGCCAACTCCTTAGGAATATTAGAGTACATAGACACAATGTCAAAGGAAACTATACGATAATTTTCCTGCAAAGGCAAGCCATTGATTTTTTTACTAACTCGAAGCTGTTTTTTATATAACCAAAATTTTTATTTAGACTTTTGTCAATGATATCTTTTAAATAAACCGCTAACTCGTAGAAGGGACTATTGATACAACTAACAATCATTCTCAGAGGGATACCCTCCTTGTGTACTTTTGGCAGCCGATATGATCTCGGTAGATCTCCATCGGAAACATACAATTTTTATATATCACTTGATCTACAATATAAAACCCTTTGATTTCCAACATGTTAAGAGCGATCGTATTACAGTAGTCAATTTGTTGGTAGGATCTTTTTTTATTATTCTGTATGGTAAGTGTTATTGTCTGAGAGAATTTCATGCATTTTATGTATGTAGTCATTAAAGGTTAAAATTATTGTAGTGTTGCCCTTGTCAGCTTTAGTAATTAAAAGATTAATTTTTGACTTGCGTTTTAATTATAAGTTTTTAATGTCATTTTTTATTGTACTGAGGATGAAATCGGTCAAATCTTGACCGAAACGTCTACTTTATTTATTTGAAAAACATTTTTTTTAAATATACAACTTATTTACATCCTTTCTCGTGTCTACATGTTTTGTTTGTATCACATTACTTTTAATTGGGTCCCACAGTCTATACCTTTTGACTAGAGTATCCAATGAATATACATTCTCTTTCTCAAGTTGTGCCTATTTTGTTTAATAATATGCGCATAAATTAAACAACCGTACGCCTTTAGATGCTTCACACTCGGTTTATTTCCTGTCCAAATTTTTTCTGGGATATCATCGATAGACGAATATATAACTCTATTTCTAATGTAACACGCAGTTACTATCGCTTCTGCCCAAAACCTCTCGGATAATTCAGCATCTTTAAACATCGCTTGTACCAGATCTAACAATATCCTATTAATTCGTTCTGCGATTCCATTTATTTGCTGTGTCTCTACACTTGTACGTTCGTGTTTTATCACCATTTCATCAATTATCTGTTTAAGAATCTGTTACGTCCAGACTCCACAGTTCTTTTCTTCGACAAGAAACTTTCGTCATCACAAAGAATTAGTGAGCAGTAAACCACTTGAAATAGGAGCTGAGAGCAATAAATGCTCGTTTTAAACTAACAACCCATCCGGGACTGAACCGTTGGGTTAGATATTTGAACTAAGTATCAAATAGACAAACCTTATCTCGAGGATTATAAAATGAAATAAGAGCTGAGAACAATAAATGCTCAGTTTTTAACTAATAAACCATTCGGGACAGAACCGTTGGGTTGATATTGGAACCAAGGGCCAGATAGGCGAAACTTAAGAACAAACAGACTAAGCTTTGTAAAATGAAAAAGCGGCTGTGAGCAATAAATGACATGTGGCTCGCATCTATTAGACACTCGAGAAATGGTCGATGACGAAAGTTATCTTAGACACATAAACAATATCCCTAACCCTGGATTGGCTCAGCAGTACACGTACTCTGCTCTCGGCGTCACTAACTCGCCATATAAAAGGAGAGGTCCTCCACGAGGAGCGTCACTTCTCCTTCGGGACTCGGCAGTCATTAGTCACTTCTCCTTCGGGACTCGGCAGTCATTCTTCACTTTGTATTCGGCATTCGGCACTCAGCAGTCGCCAGTCAG
The DNA here is from genome assembly GCF_001594115.1 of Trachymyrmex septentrionalis. Taxonomy (NCBI): domain Eukaryota; kingdom Metazoa; phylum Arthropoda; class Insecta; order Hymenoptera; family Formicidae; genus Trachymyrmex; species Trachymyrmex septentrionalis. The sequence goes on from NW_017305463.1 coordinate 588,538, forward strand.
TCATCAATCAAATTCCATCTCCGAGATTCCCAGTTCGCGATACGCGTAAGAGTGACTCGACCGGAGCTTCCACAACCGAGTGCCAACCTCCCGTGGAGTGCTGAGGCCAACAATTTGGGCAGCTAGATCCACCCACATCCGCAGAACGACAGTAAGTCCCATACACACACACACACACACGCGCGCGCGCGCGCGCGCGCACGCGCACATATATACATATATGTGATTTAAAGAACCAACCACTATAATTAATCCCAAATTATAGTGCCGCGCCCGAACCGTCCCTTCAAAGGGTGGCTTCGAAGCCGGGCCTACCGGGAGGCACGGAGACTCTTGGACGAAGAGTTCAAGAGGTACCTCGAGCATTCACAAGGGCATTCGCAGAGTCGTCCGGTCAAGGATCAGTTACCACCAGTACCATCCTCGTCGCCACCGGCTCCGCCGGCAAATCACCCCGAAGTGTTACCGCTTCCGCCTCAAGCACCTTCACCACCCCAGCCACCTCCTTCTCCTCCCTCTCGAACTCCCTCACCAGCGTTTTCGGACGCTCTGACAGAGAGAATATTTCCCGATACTCCTCCACTATCATCCGAATCATCCCACCCAATTTCCCCCAGAAGTCCATCTCCGACGAACTCCATTGACAGCGTGGAGTTCCTAGAGGAAATTCCTCCACCCCCATCTAGATCCTACTTCCGGATCCTGGAGAGTGACACTTTTGAGTCACTCATCTCTCAATTCCCGCGGGTTACTACCGCATCTATCCCTCAGGGGGTTTACACTATCGGCCCTCATTACTTTGATCCCCAAGAAATCCGAAATGCCATTACTGGTCGAAGCCCTACCTCAAGTATCCCCGTATTCCTTCCAAACTCCACCCATCCAATACTAGTACCTGTCAGATTTGTCAATAATCTTTTCCCCCCTTCCTCCGTTTCTATCCTTAAACTATGTTAAACCAAACCTATCCGATTCCCCCCCCCCCCTAACACCATATATAGATTAAATATAATAAATGTATAGCCGTGGAATAGATAATACGGTGCGTCAATAACTATAATGTATAGATTAGATATAATAAATATTATTATATAACCGATTATCATATAACTGCGTGTTTTCCTATTTGTTAATTAGCTACAATAAATAATGTTACTAATTATTTGTCTCGCTCTCGTCTTCTATTTTTAAAACCCGCCTAATAATACAACGACCTCGTAAACACTAAACCTTGCCCTTTCAAAGATTGCACGTGGTCCATTCCCGAGTTAAAGGGATTTTTCCTTGACTCGAAATTCGGACCGACGATCGCACCGCCCGTAGGAAACAGGCGTCATAGCGTCTTTACGAGACGTTGATCCATATTCCGAAGCGGACAAAAAAAAGGGTGCGTTCGACTCGCCGGTGTTTGTTTCCAGGCAAATACCTGCGAGACTAGAGTCTGACCGTCCTTCCACGCTCCATCCTTTTCTACTCCCTTCCCTCTCTCTCTAAATCCACTTTTCCGGAGCTTGGACGTAACAAATCTTATTACAATATTCTAGCACATTATCGCTCCTAAATCTTTTCACTTTTCTATCTGTTTCCTTTTCTACTCTGACTGTATATTTCCTAACGCATTCAACTACCTTCTTTACTTTGCAAGTAATATACTATATTCTGTTACCTTCCTCGAATAATCATCAGTAAACATTAATACATACTTTACTCCACCAATTGACTTTACTGACATGGGACTGCATAAATCGGAATAAATTAATTCTAATACATTTTTTGTTTGTCTATAATCTAATTATTTACAAGGCGCTTTCGTCGATTTATTACATTATTGCAATGTGTATCAACTATATTTACGCTATCTAAACCTTTAACTAAATCTTTTTTCGATAAATCTTGAATTATTTTCATATTTACATGACAGAACTTTTGATGCCATTTTTCGCTATTATTTAACTTATTAGTATGCATAACGTGTGTTTCTCTTTGTCTTAACCTACTTGTATTTCTTATAATTTTTGCATTAACAATATATAAACCGTCTTTACATAATGCTTCCCTCTTATTTTCTTTGCCTTGAATTTTAAGTTTTCCATTGTCTATCATGAGTCTTTTATATCTTTTTTCTTCTCTATTTACGAAACTGACAATAAATTACATCTTATATTAGGGACATGATGTTCATTAAGTAACTTTAAATTGAATTTTCTATTACCGATATATAAGTTTGTATCTTTACGTTGCCTACATTTATGGTATAGCTTTTAAACTATCGCTTGATTTGCTATATGCTGAGTAAATTACTTCGTTCGTAATTGGCTTATATTCATCAAATCATTCTCTATGTTTGCATACATGATGCGTCGCCTCGCTATCTATCAATGACGAATCATCTAACTATTGTATTATTTAATTCTAATTGTTTAATTCTAATGTATTGTTTAATTTTAATAATAGCGCGTTATTTTTATGTATATTTTACGTCCAGTGCTTTTTATTTCCTCTCATATTAACAGGTTTTGTATTACAATTGTTTGCTAAGTGCCCTATCTTTTTACATTTAAAATATTTCCTTCTTTCTTCCTTACACTGTTCTTTTGCCTAATGATATGCTTCCTTTGATTGTTCCTCTGCTTGCATGTCTCCTTTCAGGGTTCGATACTCGTTCATTAGTATCTTTTTAATTTCAGTCGACTTAAATTTTTCATTGTCCAGGTTTGCTAATGTCATTACTAATTCATCATATGCATCCGGAAGACCTCACAACATAGCATAAACTAAATCATCGTCTTTAAATTCATGTCTTATCTCTTTTAGACTATCGCTACATGTCTTGCTAGATATGAATTCATTGTCTCGTTGGATTCCAATTTTATAGACAACATTTGCTTCTTCAACTGTAAGATTCTTGCCCGTGACTTTGGTTCGAAGATTCTCTGTAACGCTTCCCATGTATCAGATGCTTTATTGCAGTTTAGTATATGTATCTAGTGTAGTTCCACGGCGAGAGAAATTGTTGCTAGAGCTTTGCCTTCCCTATTTCTGAAACGCTCTTCTTCTTCTGGTGTGTGTTCGGCTGGCACGATAGCTTCTTCGATTACGTGCTTCCACAAGTGCTTCTCGTTGTATTAATGTCATCTTAATGTTAAATTTCCATGACCGATAATTTCCACCGTTTAACTTATCGATGGGATCAGTAATTTGCAAGGATGATGAAGCCATTTTCTAGTACGCTTCTAGAAACTTCCGCGAGATACTAGGTTATGTATTCCCTCTCGCTTGATTAGATCTTTATTTTATAAAAATAAAAAATCTACCTTTGAAAAAATCTACTTTTTCTTTCGCCCTGGGCCCATAACTTTGAAAGCACTTAATTTATACTTGGTGCAGGAATATATTATGCTATAAGAAGTAATATACACACACGTTGTCGGTTATGAGAAGTAGTGTATTCTTCGCGTGAGAATGGCCCCGATTCTAACAGAGTCGATATGGCCAGAATCGAAAATGCCGCTTATGCAGTGAGTAATAAAAAAACAGTATGCAGAATACGAAAGTCTAAAAAGAGTAACATAAACTTAATTGCGTGTGTGAAGCCGGTTACATTTTACAAAAATGATGACGCAATAACGCGTCCAATCACGTCGGTAGACATACCGAAACTATTAAAAGAAGTAGTGTATTCAATATCCAGAAGAACAATTTTTTTTCGTTGAGATCAATCCATCGATACATAAAAGCACGACCATATCGAGATTGCGATCGATATTCACTAGCTCATCTTCCGATTACAGAGTGCATTTAATATGTATTATTTTTTAAACAAAATAATTTTTAAACAATATAATATATTATTGGATCGAATATGTGATAACACAAATTATAGAAATCAAAGACTTGAACGATCTAACTGAATCTTAAATGCTTGTATGATTCTTGTGTGAATTTATATATTTATATATATAGTCCCCAGAAACGCGCGCCAAAATGATTTTTTCGATCTTGAAAATGCTAATGGCTCCTGTACACTGAACGCGAAAATGCTTGCCGCGCGGCAAAATGTGACACGGTAGCCAATCGATTGCTCGCTTCTCCGGAAAAACATATATATCATCTGCCGCGCGGAAAAAATCCTACCTTTCCGCGCGGTAATCGTTTTGGCCGATAGAATCGAAAATATGGAAGTAATCATGATAAAAAAGAAATACCGGCAAGCGTTCTGTTGTCAAAAATTATAATCTAAATTTGTGTATTTTTTAGTGCAGCTAAGAAAAAACGTGAGAAACCTAGCAAACGAGAATGGATTAAAATTTTTTTCTATCTAAATGCGTATTTTAAATAGCGAATAACAACAAATGAAGGGCGAAGTAAGAGTCAACGCATTCCTTAAAAAGATATATAATTAAAGACATAAATTAAAAGTATAGAAAAGGTAAAAAAAAGAAGAAAATATATATACTAAGAAATAATAACGGTGAAAGGTAAACATTACAAGTTTCGGCTACCAGATTGAGCCCTCTTCAGATGTTAACATAATGGAAACAGAATAAAAAATAAGGTGCGTGGCGATTCGTTTCTGCGAGCGGTCACGTTAATCGATACACAATGTCCATTTTGTCACATCTGCATTCCATCCTTCTTTATGTTTTTATACTATTTGTTTATATAATTAATTATACTTATATGGATACTTGTTGTGCACAGAAAAAGCTAATATTATTTTTAGATTGAAAGGCATAGAAATATGCTCCATGCAATTCCTATAAATAAATAGAAATGTATTTAGGATTGAAAAGCATTCGTTTTAACATTCGTGAATCAATATTTCTGAAAATCTGAATCCATTTCCAATTTACGAGTATTTCAATCCATTCTCGTTTGCTGGGATACAGTGAAACATAAATAAGCATAAAAATATACGGATAATAAAAATTATAGGTTAAGATCATATAATCATCATATAATCTCGAAAAGAAGAATTAAAAAAAAAATAAATCTCAAATAAAGACATTTTCTTAAATTAAAATATTTTTATATTTTTGAGATTTGAATATTACAAATCTTAGGGTCTATTCTGTAATTTTTAACGATTTATAATTGTAGTATAATCTTAATTTAATCTAAATCTAATCTTAACCTAACCTAACTTAACCTCAATATCAATTTTTTACATATCATAGATGCGTTCAAGGAAACACTTTTAGCGCTATTTGTGTCATTCTATCCTTGTTTTACGTTCAATAAACAATGAAGATAGAATAATAGAAGTAGCGCTAATAGTGTCTCCTCGAACGCACCAAAAGTATTTCAGAAAAATACAAATTTTTACAACACATTTCTTTGTATACTTTCCTCTTGCCAAGGTACTTTATCTTCGATCATAAAATAATCCATAAAGATATTTCTAATTTCCAGCATGTTTACTATAATTATTACTACAATGACTATTATTGCTATAATTATCTGTATTTCTGTATGTTGATCTTCATTTTTCTTCTGTTATTTGGCCATTTGCAGATACTTTATTGGTGTAATTATATCCACAATAATACAAAGTATTCATTAATAAATTATGTAAATAAACGGTTGCTTTAATTATTGCGTCACTTGTTTCAAGAGAAGTATTTAAAGGTCTTTGCAAAATACGCCATCGATTGATCCATATTGCAAATGTACTTTCTGACACTATTCGAGATTTATTTAATTGATAATTAAAAATTCGTTGACAAAACGTGAGATTTTTAGATGGATATGGTAAATGAATTTAATTGGAATGCTTCATCAGCTACAATAACATATGGAACTTGCTGTCTAACGTTAAAGCAGAAGGAGCAGGTAAATATATATTATTGTTATAAAATCGTTGTCCCATAACAGAATTTTTAAAGATTCCTCCATCGCCATGTCTGCCTTGAGCACTAATATCGACGATCAAAAATTTGTGGCACTTACAAGTGCTAATATAACTGTGGAATTGTTTGTAATTATAATACATGCTTCCTGCTTGTTTAGGACACTGGAAATAATTTTAATATTAATTAACTTTGTTATTATAATTTTATATTCTTGCTTTTAATATAATCTTACTATTATAGCAACATGCTTCCCATAGCACCAATACAGTTTAGTTCCATCTTTTTTCAAATTCAAGGGCTATTTTTCGCCATGCACTCTCAGATGATATAAATAATTCTTCTGGAGAAAGATAATCCCATATAGCTTCGCAAGTTTCTTTTATTATAAGTGTCGCTGTACTTCTTCCAATTCGATAGTTAAGTGAAATACTATGAAGTCCATTTCCACTTGCCCAATTAATTAAAAATAAAAATTAATTTGTTTATTTAATTTTATCTATAATTAATACTTATAAAAGAGAAAAATACTTTAATTATAAGTAATTATAAATTTTCATATCATTGCTAGTCTCGCAGCTGGTGGAATAGGTTTTCTCATATTTTTCCATTTTTGTTATCAAAAAGGCCTTACCTTTGATAACAAATATTCAAATATATCCGGTGTCATCCTCATGTAATTAAAATATGTCTCATCATTCTGCAGAATCATTTCACGAACTAAATTATGTCCCTTGCTGTTGTTTACGTTGGAGTATTGTGTACCCAATAATTTCGTTTTTTTTGAACGTTTTTTTTTTCTTTGATTTCTTATATATAATAAAAATAAAAGTAATACTTGACACCTTTCTTCACTCATCTTAGCTTTATATATCAAAATATAAAAAGTAATTACTGAAAAAACAGAAGCTAAAATAAATATATAATAGAACATATAAACCGTTATTTAATCACTTCTTATATTTAAGAAAGCCTCAAAGAGTTTCTTTCTCGCATTGTTTTTTTTTTAAAGAGATTTTTAGGAATTTTTGTTAGAAAATGAATGAATACTTTTCTAAATAATTTTTTAGGTTTTATTTATTGTATCTTATTTATTGTAGATTTATTTATTGTATTAGAATATATTTATTATAATTTTAAGATCTGTGTTAGCATAACAACCGCTAGTCTCGGGGAAGGAAAACTAGTTGCAGTAGTGATCCCCGGGATGGGTGGGTCCCAATCACCACGACACAGCGCGTCCTCGGGTTGCGGATAGAGAAAAAGCCTCGCTATCTCGGTTGAGGATAGAGGCTAGCTGCGAATAAATTGAATAAGCAGTCGCGGACAGCCGATTGGAATGGTCCTCCTGTTTGGGGGTTGGGCGTGGGTTTGATAGGCTCACACCGTGAAACGACTTTATCTTGAAACAATCAAAACTCGCCATGGATTCTTCTGGGGTAAAATTTTCCGGAGGTAAACTAGTCCCCCGTTCGGATCTCCGGGTGGGGACTACCTCGGGGAACTCATGTCGTATAAAGTCAAAACGCGGGAGAGACTTCAAAGTGGGTACGTGGAACGTCCGAAGTCTTTACAGACCTGGGGCGTTTCAATCGATGGTCGGGGAGGTCGAAAGGTACGGGGTAGAAGTTGTCGCGTTGCAAGAAACAAGATGGGCCGGGGAGGGTTCGCTTAATGCGGGTTCGTACACGCTTCACTATGGAGGGTCGGAGATCCATAGTCTTGGCATCGGTTTTATGATTAATAGGAAAATCTTATCCGCGGTAAAAGACATTAAATTTATAAACGAAAGATTAGGATTGCTCGTTGTGCAGGGCCGATGGTACAAGATCGCGATAATCAACGTACACGCGCCGACGGAAGATAAAGATGGCGAAATTAAAGACGGGTTCTACGAAGAACTCGAACACCTCGTGGATCAATTACCGAACGATTACATGAAAATAGTCGTGGGAGATTTTAACGCGAAAATCGGTAAAGAGGACATTTTTAGACCAACGATCGGGCTCGAAAGTTTGCACGAGGAAAGTAACGATAACGGAGTGAGGGTAATTAACTTTGCGACCGGCAAAAATCTTATCGTCAAAAGCACGTATTTTAAACACAAAAATATCCATAAACAAACTTGGATTTCCCCGGATGGAGGCACGCGTAACCAAATTGATCACGTTCTTGCAGATAAACGGCGTCACACGAACGTACTCGATGTCAGGTCTTATAGGGGGGCGGATTGCGACTCGGATCACCTCTTTGTAATTGCCAAAATCAGGGAACGTCTTTCGCTAAACAAAACTAACGGGCAGTTGTTTGGAACTAAACGTCTAAATGTACAAGGTTTGATCGAGGGAGAAAACGGAATAAAATACGCGGTCGAAGTAACGAATAGACTCGCGGCTTCAAAGGAAATAGATGAATCGGATGATAACACGGTTGATAAACACTGGGAAAACGTACGAGACGCGATAGTAAAATCGGCGGAGGCCACGGTTGGTTTTTGTAAAAGGAACAAAAACAAGCCGTGGTTTGACGAAGAATGCGTAAAAATTGTTAAAGTACGAAACGAAGCGCGCATCACGTGGTTGGCTCAAAATACGAAGGAAACTCGGGATCAGTTTCTTAAGATTAGGCAAGAGGCTCATAATATGTTTAAAATTAAGAAGCGTCAATACTTAAAACGTAAAATTGAAGAAATAGATGAAAATTGTAAAAGCAGTAACGTACGAGGCACGTACATGGGGATAAATAATTTTAGAAAGGGATTCCAAGCTAGGACGGAAATGGTGAAAGATGAGAACGATAATTTAGTTACGGATACAACGGCAGTTTTAAACACATGGAAAAATTATTTTGATCGGTTATTGAATGTCGAATCTGAAAACGACCGGGAAATAGAGAATTTTGAGTATCACACGGCTGAACCTAGGATTAACGAACCGACAATTTCAGAAGTAGAAAGCGCGATTAAAAAATTAAAAAATCACAAAGCACCGGGTAATGACTTGATTCCGGCGGAACTGATTAAATGGGGGGGAAGTAGATTGATAGAAGAAATTCAGAAATTAATTATCTTAATATGGAATAAAGAAGCATTGCCGGAACAATGGAAAGATTCAATTATAATCCCGATTTTCAAAAAGGGGGACAAAATGAGTTGTAATAATTACCGGGGTATCTCACTTTTACCTACATGCTATAAAATTCTGTCGAATATTTTATTAATGAGGCTTGTACCATATGCAGATGAGATAATTGGAGATCATCAATGCGGCTTTAGGAGAAATAGATCGACTGCGGACCAAATCTTTACTATTCGGCAAATCTTGGAGAAAAAATGGGAATTCGACCAATCGGTACATCAACTTTACATTGATTTTAAAAAAGCGTATGATTCGATAAAACGGGAGAAAATGTATGAAATTTTAACTCGGTGGGGGATACCCAAAAAATTGGCTAACTTAGTCCAAGTTTGTTTAAAAGATACCAGAGGTAGAGTAAGAATAGGTAATCAAATGTCGGAAACTTTTAATATTCATAGCGGATTAAAGCAGGGGGATGCATTGTCACCTCTTCTGTTTAATCTAGTATTGGAATATGCTATTAAAGAAATGCAGAAGAGTAATGATGGTTTGCAGTTGAACGGTACAACACAAATATTAACATATGCGGACGATATTGCTTTGTTGGGAGATAATAAAGAAACACTAATAAATAACGCTAAAATTCTATTAGATAAAACGAAAGAACTGGGGCTGCAAATAAACGTTGAAAAAACTAAATATATGGTCACTGATAGAATTCAGAATATTCATAATAACGGAAACCTGGTCGTCTGTGATAAAATTTTTGAACGGGTTAGCAATTTTAAGTATTTAGGATCGATTTTAAACCAAACTAATGAAATAAGAGAAGAGCTCAAGAGAAGAATTAATTTGGGGAATGCGTGCTTCTATTCGGTTAAGAAACTACTCGGTTCGCGGATATTGTCTAGGCGCTTAAAAATTAGAATTTACAGAACGATTATTTTACCGGTAGTCCTTTATGGCAGCGAAGCGTGGTCACTTACATTACAAGACGAGAAAAGATTTAGGGCTTTCGAAAATAAAGTACTTCGAAAAATCATCGGGGCAAAACGCGATGAGGAAACGGGCGAATGGAGAAAATTACACAACGCAGAATTACATCAATTATATAATAGTCCGGATATTATTAATGTCATAAAATCGCGTCGATTAAGATGGGCAGGTCACGCGGCGCGTATGGATGAGAATTGAATTGCATATAAAGTACTAATTGGTAAACCGGATGGGAAAAGACCATTGGGTAGACCAAGACGTAAATGGGAAGAAAATATTAGAATGGACCTTAACGAAATGGGGTACGAGGGTCACAAATGGAGGGATCTGGCTCAGGGACGGGAACAGTGGCGGGATTTGGTATTTGCGGCAATGAGCTTTCGAGTTCCTAACGCCTAATAATAATAATAATAATAATTTTAAGATAACATTTTTATGTCTTTAACAATTTAACTGGATCTTAAGTGCTTATATTATTCTGTGTGAATTTATTACTACGTATTTATTACTACGTACAAAGTTCTTTAAACTGTGTGCCAAAAGATTGCTTTTAATTATTTTATTAATAAAATAATAAATAGTGAACATAAAATCAAGTAATATTTGAAAAAACAAAAATCTGATCTCTTCTCTCCTTCAAATTGTCAGAATACATATTTATACACGTGTGTGTGAATAGATATGTATGTTTCAATGTTTTTTATAATTACTGCATTTTTGAATATTAATCATATACATTTGATGAAATAACTTTTTTTTACTTACTGAAAGGTTAATGATGTCTGATTGTTTATTAAATACAGGCAGGCAAACAGGCTTCTTCTTCTTTGCACGAAAATGTCCTTATTTCTTCAACAGATCAGTACGGCCAGAACTTTTATTCGCTTTTTGGCGAACAGACCAAAACAGTATAATAATGAACTGATCCTGCAAAGCATGGCATGCTTATCGCGCGGTAAAAGTAAAACTCGATCCAACTTTTGCCGTACGGCAAAAGATGCTTTTTGAGGATGCTTTTTGATTGATTTGAGTATGCGCAAATACACATCGTGCGACAAGTGTTGCTACGTCCTCTGTATTAGAGCCGAAACGGCATTGGTTCAAACTATTTGCGCAGGCGCATACAAAATTACCGCTTGCAGGAATTGTGTGCAGGAACTATAACTTTACTAAACTACCGCAGTAATATCACTAGTTAAATTGACTAGCAATTTAATAAATTTTTGATTCGCATCTTTGAAACAATCTTGATACTTCTATCTTCAAATAAAACTTAATAATGTTGTATAACATATTAGAATCTGTAAGAAATTAATTTTTATTGTAAAAAATGTTACTTCGGACGGGAGTCAAATCCCCGGATTCCTTGCAAAATAATTTTTATTTATTAAACTTTTATTAAAAAATATAAATTGCACACACAATGCATCATATAACGTAAATATCTTTAATTTTATACACAAAAATAAAAATGTCATTGTATTTTAAATTTTCTATTTAAAACAAGATACTGATATATTAATACCTATTTAATTTTAAATAATATTTTAAAAGTTTATAAATATTTTCTCAAAATTGATGTTTGGTTTCGTAATGTATAACACTATATAATTTATCTTTTATAGTTCTTATTATTAAAAAAGTATTTTGCTATTTAATAGAAGAATTGATTTTGCAATGAAAATGTAAAAATTGAAAATAATAAAATATTTCTTTATAGTCCATATAGCTCAAAATGTTATAAATGCATTTTTATTTTATTTGAATTGAGCGATAAACACTAATTTCTTTGCAAACAAAATCCTTCATTTTTGAGGGAGTAAACACTTAATGTAATCGTGGAACAGATTCCATGAAATCATTATAAAATTCATATGAAATTATTGTATTATAAATTAAATAAAACCATGTTTTTTACCAAATGTGTGTGTGTGTGTGACTTCATATGAAAAAATTATTTGTAATCAGATAAAATCATATAAAATTAAATAATCTGTGGAACAACATTTCAGATAGTAGTTACCCTCTCGTTCATTTTTATATAGCTTATTGTTAATGAAATTATTAGTCTATGCGTGTGTATGATTATGTTGTTTACGTTTTGTACGGAATGTAAAATTTCTAAAAATTTTTCACATTTTGTGTGTGTGTGTGTGTGTGTGTGTGTGTGTGTGTGTGTGTGTGTGTGTGTGTGTGTGTGTGTGTGTGTGT
>NW_017305463.1:600770-609822 GCF_001594115.1 Trachymyrmex septentrionalis
AAAAGTAATTAATATTCTTATGTAGGTGGTAAGTATTTCTGTTTATTGATAATTGTAATAAGGAAAAAAATAATATATAACAATAACACTTTTATAATTTAATATCTAGTCATTTATATTAAATAAAAACAATATACTTATACTTATGAAAAACGTGTGTAATATTAAATAAATTAAAAAAAAATAAAAATATATGTAATATTTAAATATGTTGGAATAAGGGCAAGGGTAGAGGATCCGACTGGCCGGAATGCACTGTGCAGGCAAACCGAAAACAAATTAGTAATAAGAAAGTGAATATATTTTTTGGATAAGGTATTATAAGGTATGCATTATTAACCTACAGAAACTACAGAAACTCTTTTACAGAGAAGTTATTTATAAAATAAAATTTAATAAGATAAAGGAAACATAATATTTTAAAATGCTGTCGTGATTATAGATTGTTTACGGGTTTTAGCCTGAGCCGATCATCAAGCCCCGCATTTGCATGAAGCATTGCCTGAGTCGTTCATCAAGCGTAGTAATTAAATAATTCTTGCTAAGCATCGCCTGAGACCGTTCGTCAGGCACGAACAACAAGGAACGACATGATAAAGCATGGTCGAGTGACTACCCAGGGTGGATCGTCAGGTAAGCCTGTCCGAGCCAATTCATCGGATACTTACTGGTGGAACAATCTCCTGAGTTATCCGTCAGACAACAACCAACCGTCTCAGTTATCCATCAGACAACAATGAAAGAAAGAAGATGGCCATTACGTAAGATGCCATTGAGATTGACGTTATGAGCGAGAACATATGAAGGCCCTTTCTTCTCTCACTTGTATTACAAGAAGCTTGACTTCAAGTTATCAGGATAACGGGAGTCGACAACAGCTGCTGTCAGATTCCACTAACGTGATTAGGTTTGTCAAATAATTCGGAAAGCTATTTATGCAGTGCGTCTATCGTGCTCTGTGCTAATTAAAATCGTCATGAAAAAACAACAACTTGCTAAAAGCAAAAGAAGCGCGGCTGCAATCCCAACGCGATCTATTCGCTATCACTAATTTCGTCAATAATTGGGCTTGATCGAACCAAATAAAATGTTCATTTAATATGATATTTATATAAAACGAAAAATATTAGTTATGGATTTTCGAAATTGATCTAATATAGGAAAATTAGGCAAATGAGAGTGCGTTGCGGTACGCGATACACAAATATTGATTACATGTATAGATCGTTGAATGTAGAAGTTGTATTTTAACTTATTTTATTATTCAAACATTTCGACCAACATTTGAGATCATTATCAGCGAAATCACAATGAAAAAAAAATTTCATGTAATAATTGTGACGCAACTTATGTAGGGCAAACAAGTAGGAAACTAAGAACTAAGATTTCAAAACATAAGAATTACATAAATAGAAATACTATTTTTCAATCAGTAATCACAGATCATAGATTGGGTTACAATCACAAATTTAATTGGACGAGCGTAACAATTGTAATACCAAAAGATTTTTTAATAAATGTGTAATATTCAAAATGTTATTTATTACACTATAAAAAAAATAACTTAACTTTACAATCAGATACTAAATGTTTTAATCATGCGTAAGTAGATACTCTGAATAAGTTTTAAATCTCATGCGTTAGTAATTTTACATGATTCCTAGTAACATTTTATTCCTTATATTATATATGTACTTTATGTATTATGTCTTAAGTTTCACCTTTGTATAGCACAAATAATCTTTTTAAATCATAACGATTCTGACGCCGACATTTTTAATTATACCTCGTTACTTTTTAAAATTTGACATGGAACTTAACTTTTAATTTTTTGTAATATATTATATTTCGCGATCCTATCTTCAGGTAAATTTACATAATTTTAGCTGACATTATTTCAAAGTATTAATTACTTAACACCGGTATCATAACATAGGTATCTGTCAATTTTGTCATTATTGATTTGGACCATGAGAAAAATTCAGAATTACGCAGGAGACTCTGATACACAAGAGAGTAGAAACTCTTTCTTCTTTTTCGTTGTGGTTTCGCTGATGACCCCAAATGTTGATTAAAATATTTGAATATAAAGCAAGTTAAAATACACCTTATCCATACATGTAATCAATGTTTGTGCACACCGTCTGTCGCTACTACCGATTAAATAATTTAGTGAGGTCTTCGGAATAGCACGCTGCAATGCGTCGACATTGCCAATATTGCCGAGAAGATGATCAAACTTGATCATTTAGAGGAAAGAAAGTCGTAACGAGCCACCAAATACTGCTCCGTACTTTCATTTTTGCCTAATTTACTTCTAATTTATATAAAACTAATATATAAAATAAGGCTCAAAAGAATTTATCAGTGAAAAATATAAAAAGACCCATCAGAACTATTTGGATGTACAGAAAACTCTTTATTCTTGTGTGAATGTAACAAAACAAATCAAATAAATGTTTCGATCTTTCAATTTGGATTCTTATCAATATAAAATATAAATCTAAATAAGTAATGCAAATTTCAAAAATCTTAGCAATGCTATAATACCATGGAAAGTCAAAGCATTGTTACAATTAAGGTAAGAATTTCTACTTGTCAACATTCAACTTTAGAAACACCATGATTAAATTTGTTAAACACATTGAACATAATTTTTTCAGATTAAAAATACCTAATATTAGAGAAATTAGAATTTTTTCCTTTAGTCATGAGGATAAAGCAAACTTGTGCTAGAAATACTAATATAGAAAAATGAATTTTTTTTTTAATTATAACTGCAAAATTTGTTAAAAGTAATCCACAAATACTTTTTACAAGAGCGGGTAAGGGTGGTGTGGTGGTGGCACTTGACAAGACAGAATACGTACAAAAAATGAAAATGTTACTGTCTAATACTCGTAAGACATTAACCCATTAATAAAATGTTAATACAACTTAAGACGTTACACAAAGTAGGATATCCACTTCGTATTATAGTTTCTTTAGTGGGGAATCCTTTCCATAATCTAGCCTCTTTTTTAAATGAGTGATAAATAATTAATATTACAAAAGTATATCAATAGCTAACAGTTTTATCAAAAACAGTTTTCATTTGACTAAACACATTTCTAACTTGACAATCTCTGACAACAAAGTTCTTTTATCCTTTGACATGGTTTCGTTATTCGCAAATGTACCTATTGACTTGGTATTTGAAGGCATAGAGAGGAGATGGCATCTCATTGAAAGAAACACGAGCATTCCTAAAAGGGAATTTTTTAAAGCTTTAGAATTAGTTCTTAAGTCAACATTTTTTTAGTTTCAATGACAAATTTTATAAACAGACCTTGTACCGATGGTTATTATCATCCATTGTATTGAATATTGTTATGCAAGAACTTAAAACGAATGCATTACAGGATCTTCCAATTTTACCGTTCTTTTGTGTGAGGTATGTAATGACATTGTGTTAGCATATGATGCGTCACAAATTGATACACTGGTGAACACTTTTAATTTATTCCATCTTAAATTGAAATTTACAACTAAAATAGGCGGGGATAAGTTAAATTTTCTTGATGTCAACTTAATTAGAAAAGGAAATTCTCTTATTCATAATTGGTATCATAAACGTACTTTTTTGGTCATTACTTAAATTATTTTTCTAGACACTCTTTATGCCAAAAAGTGAGAACAATCATTAATTTAATTGATAGAGTTCTTTCTTTGTCCCATCCTATTTATCATCACGAGAATTCCGAATTAATAATTAAAATTCTTTTAAACAATGGATATCTAATAATATTCATATTCTCAGAAATAAAAAATAAGTTGTCAAAAAAATTTAAACAATGGAATCACCAGTTTAATACACCTAAGGACAAAACAACAGCTAATAATAAAGATAAAATTAATTATACATTTTTTACAATTTCTTTTGTGCCTTTTTTATCAGAAAAGATCAAAAATTTTTTTTAAAAAACTTGTTAATACACATGGCATATAAGAGGATTAATAATCTTAGGGGGTTCAATAAGGGTTATGAAGACGTTCGTCCTAAGCTATCTCATACAGAAATTGTATATAAAATTGATTGCCGAGAATGTGAAACATTATATATGGGTCAAACAGGTAAATGTTTGAAGACACGCATAAATGAACATAGAAATCACATAAATTAGAACACTATACAACATTCCATAATAACAAAACACAGAATTAGTTATCAGCATGATTTTGATTGGAAGAATATCCAGATATGTTAGATGAGAAAAGGATACTTAATAAAAAAAAGATTGACTTTGGAAATGATCCATATAAAGCAACAGAAACAGAATTTGAATTTACAGAGTGATACATATTCTTTAGATCCACTATATATAAATTTGTTTACAGAATTGTGATGTTGTTTCCCTTGTTCTTATTTTTATTTTTATTTTAATGACTTTATTATTTTGACTCTCATTTCATCTCTAACTGTCGACACCACAAGATCTTTACATCAAATCGCGAGAAACGCTTACATGTGAATTAATAAAATTAAAATTCAGATAAATAATTTTAATAATTCTCTAATTTTTTATTTTTTTAAAACTGGAAAAGATACGGGCAGTAGAAGTCAAGCTCAGAAGACGTCACGCAAATAATATATCTATGAAGTGTGAAATTTCTTTATTAACTAAAACGCGCTTATATGTTTCGATTCACTTTTGAGCCCTCCTCAGAGACAACACAAATTATACATAAACTGTGAATAAAAATTATCCTGTCATGGTGAGCTCCCCTACCTCGAAAGAAAAAGAAAAAAGAAAAAAGAAAATAATGGAAATATCAAAATAGAAAATATGAAAAACTAATTTATCAAAAATCTTAAGATTATAATTAAATATCCCGAAAATAAAGACGCTCATCCTGATCACAAACTATTATATATCGCAAACATTACTATAAATTATTCAAAAGCCGGTTCTTGACATTTTTTTTTTGTTCAGTCATCTCGTAACTCACTGTGTCTGACACTGACTGGCCAAAACAAAATGTCGAGAACCGGTTTTTGAATAATTCATAATAATGTTTGCAATATAGTTTGTGATTTGTGATCAGGGTGGCATTCTTATTTTCGAGATATTTAATTATAATCTTAAGATTTTTGATAAATTAGTTTTTCATATTTTCTATTTTGATATTTCCATTATTTTCTTTTTTTCGTTCTTTTTTCTTTTTTCTTTTTTTTCACTCTTTTTGGGTTTAATTCTGGCATTTAAGTTCTCGAGGTAGGGGAGCTCACCATGACAGGATAATTTTTATTCACAGTTTATGTACAGTTTGTGTTGTCTCTGAGGAGGGCTCAAAAGTGAACCGAAACATGTAAGCGCGTTTTAGTTAATAAAGAAGTTTCACACTTCATAGATATATTATTTGCGCGACGTCTTCTGCGTTTGACTCCTACTGTCCGTATCCTTTCCAGTTCTTTGATTTATAAAGAGTTTTGATTAGGTTGATTTGTAATATGGTTTTTATTTTTTGTTTTTTTTCTTTTGAATGACTACATAGCAAATCTGACAATCTGATGAGCAATGTGAGTCTACTTATTAACGCAATATATATGACTCCGGTTTTATTTTATGTAAGTTTTTATATTATTATTGTATAAGTTAATATTTTGTATAATCATTTGGCTATTTATTACATAATTTTGGCATTTAGATAAAGAAGAATGAGCTAAATTGTCGAGAATCTTGGAATTTCCGTTACTTATGTAATTTAGATTTATATTTTATATTGATAAGGACCCAAATTAAAGAGTCGTTTATTCGATTCGTTTTGTTACATTCACACCATCCGAATTGCTATAGGTTCTGATAGGCTTTTTTATATTTTTCACTGTAATATAAAACTTTTAAAATAAAATTTTTCTAAAGAAATAAATTATTCTCTAAATTAATTCATATCAAAGAAAATCTAACACCGAAGATCTTCATAAGGCATATACATATACCTATTGTAAATAAAGTTTGACTTTTCGATACTGATTGTCCGTCTCTTCTCTCAGTCCGTGGTGAGCCATAGTAGCGAGCGTACATAATAATCGACACATATATCCGTCTTACATCTACGTTCTACCTTTCTTTATATATTCTAAAAGTTTTTTTATTCTTATATGGACACACTTGCTTGAATAATTTACATATGAATTTTGGTAAGTTTTTATTTCTTAATAGATTTCCGGTACGTTAATTTATTTGCGTGTATTTTTTTGTAAGAAGTCTTTTTATCTTTTTTATTAACTAAAGTTTTTCAAAGATATTTGAAATACATTTGACTGTTCAATCGTACGGAAATAATGTCGAGTTCTACATCAAGACTCACCCGAACTGTAATGAATATCATGGTATGCAAACATTTGCATTAATTGATTTTGTACTACGATTTTTTCAATATGTTAATGTCTGAAGAGGGCTCAATCCGGCCGAAACTTGTAATTTATTTGTATTTAAACTGAGTTTTTATTTATTTTTTATTTTTTATTATATATTTTCTTTAATTTAACTTTTCTTTATTTATAATTTATTCTTTTGATTGTAAACTTTTTTAAAGAAATGTGTTGACTCTTACTTTGTCCTTTATTTATTGTTATTTACAATATTTTTTTTTAATATAGATGTATAGGTGTGTGTCTGCGCGCGCGCGCGCGTGTATGTATATATATGTATAGAGAAAAGCCCCCTATTATAAGATAGGCGTCTAATATGATATAAAAAATTCATTATTAGATTATGCCTGTAGTCATTGTAAAACAAGATTTTAGAATTTGGATTCAAGTTTTATGAGAGATGAGCCTTTAAACCTTGTTTATTATTTAATAAAAATAAATATTTGGCAATGAAATTCTTCATGTAGTGATAGAGTAACGTCGTACTTAGGACTATCCCGAACAAAATCTTCGCACACAAAAACCACCATATATTCTGAACCACTTGATCAATTTTAAAAAATAGACCAGTTTTAGAAATGTCATTTAATTACAATTAATGCTGTATATAACAAAAAAAATTAAAATTAATTTTTATAAAAATTTTTGAGATTTTCCGGAATCCCTCCCATCATGGTTTTTATGGTGTCTTTGCCGACCTTTTTCTAGGCGGTGGACCACTTTCTGCTAAACTCTGTCGCGTTTCTGGTCAGCTGCTTCGTCTCCTTCAATTTCTTTTTTACCATAGCCCAATATCTCTCTATTGGCCTGAGTTCTGGGCAATTTGGTGGATTCGCTTCGCGGGGCACAAAAACCACATTGTTCGTCTCGTACCACTCCAAGGTCGCCTTGCTGTAGTGACAGGAAACTAGATCTGGCCAAAAGAATGTAGACACATTGTGCTCACGTAAAAACAGCAATAGTCTCCTTTGTAAACACTCTTTGATGTAAATTTCGGTGTTTATTGTACCAGAAGCTACGAAAAATTTACTCCTTTTCCCGCAAGAACATATTGCTTGCCAAATGAGAAATTTCTTGGGAAATTTCGACTGTTTCTTGGTTCTAAATTCTTCGTCGACATTCCCTCGAGAGCCTGCGACATAAAATTCCTGTCCAGGAAGTTGTGCAAAGTCAGCCAATACATAAGTTTCATCGTCCATAACGCAGCAGTCAAATTTTGTGAAAAAATTATAATACTTTTTAATTTTTGGGCTCGGTTTTTTGCCTCTTGGTTCTTCACAGCATTTCGGTCTGGAACTTTTTGTACTTTGTACGTTTTTAGATTCGCTTGTTTTTTTATTCTTTCAACAAATGTCTTCGAGCAACCTGCTTTTTGAGCCACTTTTCTTGTTGAAAGGTTAGGATTCTTCTCAAACAAGGCGACGACTTTCCTCACCCTTTTTGGACTCCGGAAACCTTGTTTTCCTCCAGAACCTTCTTTCCGGTTGATTGTCAAGTCTTCATTGAATCTTTTACACTCTTTTGTACTATATAACTTTTAATAACAATCTTTTAATAACTTGAGACCGTTTCTCTACAAACTTTTGCTTGCCTCGCAATTTTCTTGTAAGTCCACCCAGGGTGTTCTTGAAAAATTTTAATAATTAATTCACGTGTTTTCAATTCACTTGATATTTTTCGACTGAAATTAACACAACTGCGGAAATAACTGTTTCAGTAACTTTGTACATTCAATTCAATACCTACTAGATGAAAAAGTTAGAATTTTTCATACTATGAGTTTTAAGCATAAAGACGTGCGAAGATTTTGTTCGGAACAATCCTTAATAGAAAAATACAGGATATGTTGAATTGTTTATTTACAGAAGTGAGATTTGATGATCATAAAACCATAAGGTGTGAAAATCGTAATATGAAAGTATATCTACCCAGAGTATATCTAATATCAAATAACCCATGCTCCTATATAGTGAAAATTATTGCTAAAGTATTGTATAAATATTATTGTACAATAATAAAAAAACAACCGAAATGAACATCGAGTGCCTATTTCTGCGATACTTGATTCCAACTACCTCAAGACAAATTCTGAGTACAATCTATTGCATGCTCACTTTCCGCTCACGTTGTGTTTGTTTGTATTTTAGAAACATTAAATAAAGTTTTTTAATTGCAATACTAATATATTGCAATACTTTGCGTTTTATTATCGATTTCTCGGGACATTTACATTAGGAGCAGAATTTTTTGACTATGCGATTTGCTCACTCTTTACATTTCTTTAATTAAAAAAAAAAAATGGAATTTTAATTAAATTTTGTATAACGTTATGTTAAAGGTTATTAAGTTCCCTTAAAAATAATATATTTTTTTTTTTTAAATTCTGCTTATAGACTTTTAGTCTTAGTTAGTCTAGACTTTAGTCTTTAGTTAGTTATTTACCCAAAATAAACTTGGTATCTCATAATGTGGGCCTTTCCTCCCCTCTCCCTCCATCTCTCCCATCTCTCCCCCTCTCCCTCCACTCCCTATCCCTCTCGCTCTCTCCCTCCATTCCCCCCCCTCTCTCTCCCTCTTCCTCTCTCTCTCCCTCCATTCCCCCCCCTCTCTCTCTCTCTCTATATATATATATATATA
>NW_017305463.1:609876-621202 GCF_001594115.1 Trachymyrmex septentrionalis
ATATATATATATATATATAAATGTAATTGTATTTTATATTAGGCAACTTAATTCTCGGTCTTTTTCATTAAACTTCGATATTAATTTATAAAAAAATCGAATAATTACCTAATCTTCAAAATAATCTCCCTCATTTTCTATACATTTACGCCATCTTTCGAGAAGCTGTCGAATTTCACTTCGGAAAAAAGAGGGTTGTTTTGAATTTATAAATTCACTCATATTTTTCTCGACATCCTTGACATAAATGAGTATCAGTCAGAGGATGTTATAAGGATCTAAAAAGGTGATAATCTGAAGGGGCGAAGTCTGGAAAATACTCCGGGTGCGATAAAATTTCTCAGCCCAAGTCGGTGATCGTTTTCAAAGTCGTCTTTGCTATGTGTGGCCGCGCGTTATCCTGAAGCAAGATGACCTTCCCTTGCCAGTATAAGGGCTTTTCTTCTCCAATGTGTCACTAACACGAAACAATTGTTGCTGATAATATTGAACAGTGACCGTTTCACCAGATTGGAGCAATTTGTAATGCCCTGCTGATATCTCACCATATACACAGTAATACCTTCTTGGCGTGGATATTCGATTTTGGGATACTACTCGAAGACTGTTCCGGATAAATTCACAATTTTCGTCTCTTTGGATTATCGTAAAGGATCCATTTTTCGTCACAGATCACAATCTTATGCGGAAAATCTTTCTTTCTCGGGATAGCAACGACACAGCAATATCATAGCATCTACGCTTGTTCTCAGCTGTGAGTTCATGGGGAACTCAATGGTCCTCCTTTTGAATCTTTCCCAGTTTATCTAGACGCTTAAAAATGGCTTGCCTTGTTACTCCGAGTTTCTATGCGAGCTTTGACTGTGTGCGACAAAAATTCTCTTCCAAAAGTTGTTCCAGTTCCTCATCGTTGATTTTCTTTGGCTGTTCCGGACGTTTTTCATCATTAAGGTCGAAATTTCCACTCTTAAACCGCTGGAGCCACTTTTTACAGATACTGTAAAAAACAGCATTCACTCCCAAACCCGGACAAATTATTTCTTATGCTTCAGCAGTACTTTTTTTTAATTGAAAAGCAAAAAGAAGGCAATGCCTCAAATGCTGCTTTTTAAAGGACATTGCTTTTAACACTTTCTTTTTTTTAAATTAGATAGTATTCAACTGCTAACAATTACAATGCGTTTGAAAGCTTAAAGATGGCACTCCAATATGACTACATGGCGGGAAAGATATGTAAATTTGAATAGGTACTCATCGATAGAAATTAGGAGCCAAGAATTAAGTTGCGTACCAAATGTATACAATATGTGCGTGCGTGCGTGCGTGCGTGTGTGTGTGTGTGTATTAGGTACATATTTCTGAAACACCCAGTATGTGTGTGTGACAAAAAATGAAAACGCCACCTATGTCAGAATTAAGTGCTATTTATGTACTAATTATGTGTTCTAATGCCAATTTTTGTGCTCAAATGGTTTAGCAGAAAATTAAAGGTGGGGTGCTGGCTTAACGTTAAGTTAGCACCTCCTTTATTAAATCACATACAAAGTCAAAAAATTAGTACAGTAAAATTATGTGCTTTTTATGTGCTTTCAATATCATAAATCAAAATTTATTGTAACAGTAACGGTTTAAGAAATACATGTATATATCAATAAATTTCGATACATATTATAACAATGGTGCAAGAGTAAAGTGTCAGTTAAAATGCAGACAGCGAATTGATTTTAGGCTCAAATTGTTCTTCTATTTATGTGCTTTTAAAATATACATAACGAGATTTTTGTGAACATTCCCTTGGACCGGAAAGTCATCCCCGAAGCGAGTACCCACCGTCTCCTTACAAGAGTGAAGTGCTAGTTAGAATGCAGACAGCAATTGATTTTCGGCTCAAATTGTTCTTCCATTTATGTGCTTTTTTTTTTAGTGTTTTTACGAAATTTTGATAAACCGTTTAAAGCATCTATTAATTACGTTAACACTTACATGTACTTTTTTTAAAGAATCTAATCATATATATATTATAGTATCATTTTCTTCAATTGGTTTCCTGTCGAAATATATAAAATTTAATTTTAAAATTATTTATAATTTCAATGATTAAATAGTTTCTACTGATAAATTTAAAAATTATGAATACAAACTGATTTTATTATTATTATGTATTAATAAAGAAAGTAATTAGACTTGTGTGCAATTTAATTAAATATATTTTGATATTTTTATTGAATTCAATTTTAATTAAGTGTTGTTACGTCCGCGCGCATGCGGAGCTGAGGGGGTGAACGTAACAAGGAACCGAATTGTTAGACTGATTTGGTCGTGTCCAGGCTCCGGACCGCAAGGGAGCTGTGGGGAAGGACCGACGCAAATCGGGAAGCGCTTCGCTTCGTCCTGAGGCTCCTAACGAGCCGGGGATCGAATGCAGGACGAAGTGGAAACCTCTGCTCGTGCTCCGCTAAACGGACACACGAGTCGGACGTACGTTTAAAGGGCCCAAACTGAGTCAGTGCGCCGAGAGGGCGCATTTTAACGCCAGTTGCGCCAGTACGGCCAGTATGCTCTGACTTTTGGTCATGGAACTTAATCCAAGTGACCGGGGAGAGGGCGAAGTGCAATCGCGGGAGAACTTAAGAATACGAGGAGAGGTTTTATTTGAATAAAGACTACTGAGAAGTTAATTTAATAATGATATAGTATAATAATAAAAAAAAACAAACTTGAGTGATACATTTTGAGAAAAAAAAAAAATAAATACAATTTTGTCGAGTAAATTAAAATGTAATACAATTTTTGGTTCTCAACTCTGAGATATATTATACATACGCTTTTATGAATGTTTGAGAGAGAGAGGGAGTGTGTGTGTGTGTGTGTGTGTGTGTGTGTGTGTGTGTGCGCGCGCGCGCGCGCGCGTGCGTGTGCGTGTGTGTGTAAAGTATCGTGGCAGAATGGAAGAGTTACGGAGAGAATAGCGAGAGGATAAAAGGAGAAGGAGGTTTTGGTGAGTGGATTTTGAGAAGGGGGGGGGGTGCAATTAATACTGGGTAAGATCATGGAGGGAGAAAGGCTCGAGGAGAATAAGAGACGCTATAGGAACCGAGAACAGGCCATCGGATCCTGCGATCCTCACGATTACCTGATTTTGGTTGAAGGGAGTAAAATAGGTAAAGTAGTCTAATAGCTGCTGGGCGTCGTGAAAAATAAGAGGAAGGGGGGCAGCGGGAGAGTAGCCATTGGGTGGGATATATGAGGTTGAGGGGATGGTATCAATCGGAGGGGGTGATGGTGGATGCGGGGGGAAATCTGCGGGGGGAATTGGAGATAAATTGGAGATAGGGGAGTATGAAATTTCGAGGGGTAGAGAGAGTGTTGCAAGGGAAAGCAATGGTATGTATGGTGGGAATCTGTTCCGGGACTGTCGATGGATTTTGCGGATTTATTGTGTTGTGAACCCGGGCACGGGCTGCGAGTCGACGCGATCAACTGGTTCTCGTTAGGCGGCGGCGACGAGGGGCGAACGCACGGCATAAACGCAATAAAAATTTTATCTTTAAAGTGAGGTCCCCAAAGAAAAAAAAGGGGGGAAAGAAGGGGAGGGACCACTCAATGTAAAGTAATGGAATTGAAAACTCACTGCTGAGATGGCGATATGCGGGATGACCCCAAAACTCGGAGAAGATGGTGTAGGGTATAAAAGATTGTAACTCAGCTTTGTCGGACTCCCCCGATCAAAAAAAAAAAAACGCCATAGATTTGTAGATGCACTTAAATGCCGTCGATTCAATTAAACGCACTGACTCTATCAGGTGGAATTTTTCTAAGAATCGCGATGACTTCTCTAGACTTGGATGAAAAATCTGCCTCTCTAGACTTAGAGGAGAATCTGCCTTTCTAGACTTGGAGGAGAATCTGCCTCGAGGGCTGCGGAACCGCAATTTGTATACTAATCGCCCCGGATTACTTAAATTTGGATTGGTGGAATAGGTTTCGTTAGCTGGTAGGATTTTCCTTTGCTCTTGGATTGGTCAAGATTTTGGGGGAGGAAAGGATGTTGACAGGAATCTGTAGTATGGGAAGGTGTCTTCCAAAATTTTATGATCTCGAAAAACGCACGTCTTGTGCGCCGATAAGCCGCTCGTGCATCGTCGCCACCCAGCATCTACCTCCGAACGTCGCGTGCCGTTTCTTATTTGTTATTGATTTAGTTCATCTCGGAGCAACATTCACGAGGAGACCGGGTGCCTTGTTTTAGTTTTTAGTGTACAGAAAAAAAAGGAAGATACAATTTTTGTGTTTCGACGAATTCCAGATCTCTACGAAAGAAAAGAGTCGTGTGAGTCCGCCGGAATGTAACAGTGTATAATATTTCATATTGCATATAATATTAATTAGACGAAAGCAACATAGTTCGTAATTTGTTGTGCATTTCTACAATTGTCGTATTTAATTCGTGTGTTATTTCTGTAGTAAATGGTCGCATAATGTCCAATTTTATTTGGATTCTTTGTTTGTTTTCCACGAGCCGTAAAGTTTATGGTACCAATAATTTCATAATCCTTTTCTAAAAATGTAAATCTAATTTTTTTGGAGATATTATCTAGTTTAGTAATTGGCAATCCTTCTTCATCATCATAAATTTCTAAAATAACATAAGGTCCTGCAAAATAGCATAAAATTTATTACATAAAAAAAAATTAAAATTTAATACATAAAATTTATAGTATTTATTAGTATTTAATGGCGAAACACTTTCATTTTGATTTAATTATCTAACAATATATCATTGAATAAATCATTGGCAAGATCGCAATAGTACAACATATTGAATAAAATGTTAATTAATTGCATTATAAGGACTGCCAACTGCTATACTACGATATGAAATTATTGGTATTATAAACTTTACGACTCGTGGAAAGCAAACAAGGAGTTCAAATGAAATTGGACACTAAGCGGCCATTTGTTACAGAAATAACACATGGATTAAATACGACGATTGTAAAGACGCAACAAATTTGAAATACAAACTATGTTGCTTACCCACAACTAATATTGTGCAATATGAGATATTATACACTTAATTAAAACTAAATTCAATAAAAATATGAAGATATGTTTAATTAAATTGCACACAAGTCTAATTATATTCTTTATTAATATATGATAATAATAAAATCAGTTTGTATTCATAATTTCTAAACTTGTCAGTAGAAACTACTTAATTTCTCTAAAATTATAAATAATTTTAAAATTAAATTTTATATGTACATTTTAATCAATTAAAGAAAATGATACTATAATATATATATGATTAGATTCTTTAAAAAAAGTACATGTAAGTGTTAACGTAATTAATAGATGCTTTAAACGGTTTATCAAAATTTCGTAAAAACACTAAAAAAAAAAGCACATAAATGGAAGAACAATTTGAGCCGAAAATCAATTGCTGTCTGCATTCTAACTAGCACTTCACTCTTGTAAGGAGACGGTGGGTACTCGCTTCGGGGATGACTTTCCGGTCCAAGGGAATGTTCACAAAAATCTCGTTATGTATATTTTAAAAGCACATAAATAGAAGAACAATTTGAGCCTAAAATCAATTCGCTGTCTGCATTTTAACTGACACTTTACTCTTGCACCATTGTTATAATATGTATCGAAATTTATTGATATATACATGTATTTCTTAAACCGTTACTGTTACAATAAATTTTGATTTATGATATTGAAAGCACATAAAAAGCACATAATTTTACTGTACAAATTTTTTGATTTTGTATATGATTTAATAAAGGAGATGCTAACTTAACGTTAAGCCAGCATCCCCACCTTTAATCACGATTTCCTGCTAAATCGTTCGAGTACAAAAATTGGCATTAGAGCACATAATTAGCACATAAATAGCACTTAATTTTGACATAGATACCGTTTTGATTTTTTGTGGGGGGAAGGATGCTTGCTTAATAGCTATATTATCGAAATTGTGGCCGTATTCATAGACAAACGCTTATTAAAGACAATGTTTTGGAAAATATTATATTAACAATAATTCTCTAATTAGTGCGGCATTACTGTCTTATCGGTATAATGTTCATAATAAGACCATTTGTCGCATATTGCGTGATAATAGAATGCATCCGTACCATCTAACACGCGTGCATGCGTTATCAGAACATGACTATGTACAACGAATAGCATAAGTATTTGACATCGTAGATCGTAAAGCATTCAGCTGATTACTGTCAAATTTGAGCAGAATTCATCGCGTGGTTTCATTTCTGTAGACGATTAAAGCAAACAACCTTTGTATTTTTTTCAAAATGAAAAAAAACGAGTTTCGTGTAATGATCAAACATCTACATAAGAAAGATTTAACGCCGAAAGAAATCAAAGCCGAGTTGGATAACTGTTCATAGCACATCTACACCAGCGTTTGCAACTGGGTGAATGAATTTAAACGTGATCGTACATCTACCTTGTTCGAGACGTCCAATTGAGGCTGCTACGCTAGAAATTATCGATAAAGTCCACGATATTGTTTTGACTGATCGACGAGTGAATGTGCGCGAGCTTGTTGAGGCCACAGGCATATCACATGACACAGTGATTTCAATTTTGCACGAACAATTGGATATGAAAAAGCTATCGGCAAGATGAGTGCCGCATTTGCTCACTGTGGACCATAAGCGTGACCGTGTGACGATTTCAAAACAATGTTTGGAGATGTTTCAACGTCATCCAGATGAATTTCTGCGTCGATTCATTACTGTGGACGAAACATGGATCCATTATTTCACACTCGAGACAAAGGAACAGTCAAAACAACTTCACCGGGTGAACCAGCTTCGAAGAAGGCGAAGACCGTGAAGTCGATCAGAAAGGTAATGGCCAGTTTTTTGGGATGCACGCAGTATAATTTATATCGATTACCTTCCATCGAAGCAAACGATCAATGGCGATTACTACGTAATTATTGGACCGTTTCAACAACATTTTAAAGAAAAAAACGTCCCCATTTGGCGAAGAAAAAAGTGCTCTTCCATCAAGACAATGCACAGGTTCACTGCCTTCGTGCCTGGCACCGATGGCCAAATTCAACGAATTCCGCTACGAATTGCTTCTCCATCCAGCATATTTGCCAGATTTAGCCCTCTACGATTATTTCCTGTTTCCAAACCTGAAGAAATGGTTCGGAGGAAAGAGATTCATCACCAAAGAGCAGCTCATCGCCGAAACAGAGGCTTATTTTGAAGGGTTGGACAAATCATATTATTCGGACGGCTTGAAAAAGTTGAAAGATCGTTGGATGAAGTGTATCGAGCGCAAAGGAGACTATGTTGAGGAGACCATAAAAATGAATCGATCAAAAAAAATGTGTTTTACAATGTTTTTTCTAAAAATTTATTGACTTGCCTTCGTATACATTTTTAAACAAATCCTGAATAGCTCGCTTGTTTTTAATAATAGAAGAAAAAGTGTTAAACAAAAGTTGCTTGTTGGTTTCGAGGGGCACATAATGTGATGTCAATAATTGTTTTGTAGGTGGAGGCGTAAAAGATAGGCAAAGGTCAAATCTGTTTTTTTAAATGGAATGATATGTTTTTTTACTTACATTCTGATAGAGCATTTTAAGACAAATACAATTGAAGGTTATTCAAGGTTACGCAAGAAAACCCACATTGGATAATAGAAGTGGACAGGCAGAGTTCCTTGGTCTATAAATGTCTAGGCCGAAAATCTTAATGGTAAAATAATTAGTCCTCATTTTATTGATGGATCATTAAATAGTCGCAAGTATGCACAGATTTTAACAAAAATATTGTCACTCTTAGAAGATCTTTCACTGAACGTACGACAATTAATGTGGTACCAGCAAGATGGATGTCCTGATCAATCTGCACAAATTATTACTAAATTTAAGAAGGTTAAGTAAAAAGGAGCATACAGCCACGCTAGAGATGTCAAAAAGTTATAATTCAATAATAAACATTTTACATAGTAGACGTTTCGGTCACCATTTGACCATCCTCAGTACAAAAATAAAAATAAAATAATAACCTTAAACTATTTAAATCTAGTTATTAAAATCTTATTCTTAATGTTAGTAAGTGTAATATCTCGCTTCTTCTTATGCGTTATTCGCATCGATGTCCGCATTTAACAATATAATGTTTTTTAATACAATCAATTAACATAATTTTGACCGAATTAACGTTAGAATGTACAGAATTCCTCTTTTTTCTATCGTGTGGAATCATTTTCGATTGTAACATTATCAGGCTGTCTCAAGTTCCAAAAACGACGACGAGCCGCCGCAGAGAGACACGCAAGTGGTAGTTTCTATTGTGAAGCAAATATTTTTTGAAAAAACCGTTTCCCGTCATTTTATTTTCGTATTCTAACTATTTAGATCAGATGAATTTGTAATAGCCAAAGTATACACTTACACGTATCCCGCGCACGGAACTCTCCTGCATGCCGGACACTTGACAATTTTGATCACTTGAGACTTCGCGATAGTAATGCCACAGGCCTTATTGTTAGTCTATTTATAAGAAATAAGGAAAGGAGGAGGAGGAATACGAAATTGAAGGAGAGGTGGAAGGATTTTTGAGTGGGGCTGAATTTATTGTTCAAGGAGAGGGAGGTACACGTCAGGAAACCGCTCGGTATCACTTTGTTTATTTAAAACTTTTCTTTGTGTTTTTATATGTATCATTTCGGAAATCAATCTTTTGTAATATGCCCTTTCTGAATCTAATATTCTTGTGTTATCCCAGTCCATTACATGTTCGTTGTCAATCCTATGATTTGAAATCACCGAAAGAGAATCGATAGGTTTTTTAATATCGTTGATATGTTCTTTCAATCTGGTTTTTAATTTTCGTTTGGTTTGACCTACATACGAATAGTTACAATTTTTACAATCAATTTTGTACACGACGTTAGAAAGTTCTTCTTTCTTGGCCTTATCTTTCCCCGTTTTTATGTACTTATGTAAATTGTTCATAGGTTTATAAGCTGGCTGGAATTTATATTTATTAAGAGCTAAATTAAATTTTTCCGATGCCCCTTTTACATAAGGAATAGGAAAATGTTTCGTTTTTTCGATAATATTCAAATCACAGTTCTGATCACAATAGCTTATAGTTTCGAAATTATCTTTATTCGATAGACTTTTTATTCTTTTAATAAGAGAAGAATTATAACTTTTTGACATCTCTAGCGTGGCTGTATGCTCCTTTTTACTTAACCTTCTTAACATTGAGCCACTTTCCAATATTGAAAAAATATTACTAAATTGCTAAACAAAAAATTTGGAAATCGTTGGATTGGTCAGAAAATAACAGATGGACTGCACGTTCCTCAGATTTAACACTTATGGATTTTTATTTGTGGGGAAAATTAAAACAAGTGTACAGCGAAATACCGATGACAAGAAAAGACATGAAGGAGCGTATAAAAAGAGCTTGCGTTGTGATTGATCCGAATGAAATTCGTCGTGCAATGTTGTCGATACGTTTCAGAAAATGCGTCGATGTTCAGGATGATCATTTTTGAACACTTGTTGTAACGGTAAGTACGCAAATTAGTAAATTAGTGAAATATTCAAAAAATGCCTTCAAACAATTTATTTTCAATTACAGCTAACCTTGTTATGTTTAAATAAACCTTCAATGTTTATTTACGTACCGTGATAAACTTGAACAATTAACGGTATACCAACAAGAAGAGAAGACATGAAATTATTCGAAGAGTGCCTTGAAACATTTTATTTTCCATTACATTCAATTTTCCATTATTGATCTTGCATAATCTTGAATGACCATCAATTATTGTAGAAGTCATTATTTATCTTAAAATGCTGTATCAGAATGTAGGTAAAAAACATATCATTAAAACATTCCATTAAAAAAAACAGATTTGATCTTTGTTTATCCTCTTTGCCTAGCCTCTACCTACGAAACAATTATTGACATTGTGTGCCCCTCAAAACCAAGCAACTTTTGTTTTTTCTTCTTCTATTATTAAAAACAAGAGTGTTATTCAGGTGACCTGTTTTAAATGCTCCTGTATATACAGAGTGTCCCGCGAGACTTCTCCAATCACTTACAGAAAAGATGGGATCAAAATAAACATAAAATTCCTTTATTGTTTAGCGATATATAATAATATTAATCAAGATACTAATATTTGCAATTGTAGTAATGAGAGCGCGCTGATAAAAACATTCTGACCGCCAGAAGTATAGCCCGGCTCACTTTCTCAAATATAGGCTGCGCCGGCAACGCGTTGGAGAGATAAAAGAGGAAGCGCGCCGTTACTTAGCGACCGGCATCGCCGCTCATACGTCTTATCGCACCGCACCAAAGGACTTGCGTCGATGGCCACTGCGCACATTCGCGATTACATTACATATGTAATACTACTGCAAAAATGGGACAAATACAAACTGTTAGGTTCAACGGACTCCCATGACTCTTTTCTTTCGTAGAGATCTGGAATTCGTTGAAATAAAGAGACAGCTGCGAATAACAAATAAGTTGAGCGTTATAGCCTAGAGAAGACTAAAAATTTTCTTTTCTCACACTAAAAATTAAGTCGAAGAATCCAGTATCTCCTCGTAAATGTCGCTCAGAGATAAATTAAAAATCGGTGCATATGCATCAGCGGCGGGATCAGGTGTATTATGAAATGCGGATTTTTTTTCCAAAAAAACACGTTAAATTTGAAAGAATAATAAAAAGAGCTTTATTCAAAGTATGCTCCATTGCTAGTTACACATTTTTCCCATCTTTCGGGCAATTTGTGGATACCACACCAGTAAAAATCTTCCCCCTTTGCCGCGAACCATTCATCGAGCTATTTTTTCACATCTTCGTACGAACCAAAGCGCTGCTCAGCAAGTGCGTAACCCATCGATGCAAACAAGTGGTAATCGGAAGGAGCCAAGTCTGGTGAGTAAGCCGCATGGAGTAGAACTTCCCAGCTGAGTGCTTCCAACGTGTCGCGATCCGGTTTTGCCGTATGTGATGGAGCATTGTCATGAAGAAAAATGACTTTGTGTTGTCTCTTTTAGTATTCTGGTCTTTTTTCAAGCAGCGAACAGTTCAAATCGATCAATTGTTGTTGGTAGCGTCCAGCATTAACCGTTTCACCAGGTTTTAACAGCTCATAATAGACCACACCCTTCTGGTCCCACCAAACACAGAGCATCGTCTTTCTGCCAAAGCGATTCGGTCTTGCGGTCGATGTGGATGATGCGCCTGGGTCTACCCATGATTTTTTGCACTTGGGATTCTCAAAATAAATCCACTTTTCATCCCCA